>NC_025993.2:83046588-83249193 GCF_000442705.2 Elaeis guineensis
ATCAATTATTTCTCTAAATAATTTTTAGTAATTTTAATTTTGCCTCAATTCCTAATCAGTAGGCTTTGGCCTCCACTGAAAAGGTCTTGTTAGGTCTAACCATTAACATGACCATACTTGGCCCATCTAGCCAATGAATGATTAGGCCCAATTTTGATCGGCTAACCTAACCACTATTTAGAAAGATACAGTTAAAAAATCATATTATGAATGACAATTCCATCAGCTGATAAGCACCAGGCCTTTGGGCCTCCAATGGTTATCCAACTGATGGACCTATTATCATCCACTTAATGGGAGGCTATGATCTAGTTATCACCATAATTATTTTATTTTAAGAATCTAATAATTTTAGAAGATTTAATTGATTTAGAGGAAGAGGTCAGATGAACCAACTTATCATGATCCTCTCACTAGCTTCACCAAGTCAGCTTAAGGGAGACCATTAAAAGGACTGATCTAGGAGCACCTAAATTAGTCACACTGATTTACCTAGCTGACATGGGTTAGCTCGAATAGTCAAGTGATCCGATCAAAATATAACTTCACCAAGAGGCCAGGTAAGTTCGATTGGTGGGAGGGTCTGTCAAAGCTTGCCTTAGACACCATCAAAAATAGTCAGATAAGCGGGCTGCCAATTAAAAACCATCGGTCTGGTTTATCTTAGATACCAACTGGTTTAATTAATTTTGATTAGATCAACCTAATAGTTCGTGCTAGATCGCTTAGCCAAGAATCAAGTCCATTTGGTTCTCGTTAAAGACATGGACTTGACCAACTACAACTATTGTAATTGATCTAGAGAATCCTTGACCTAATCTAAGATAATAATTGATTAGATTTAGTCAATTATCTAATTAAGTCCATCTTTAATCTAACCTTAGGTCTAGCCCAATTAATGGACCTAATTTCCACTAACCCATTAAGCCAATGTGTTATGCTTTGTGTCTTAAGTTCTTCAATTTACAATCCTAGAACCTAATCAAACAACTTCTTAATTCTCAATTAAGTTTTGGGCTGAGGGTTGGGGTTCGACTTTTCAATAATAATTTTTATATTTGTAAAATATTTTTACAACATAGTTCTACCAACAAAGTTGCATGTTTGATTCATAATCAAAATGCAAGTAAAATAAGCATGAAACTACTTTAGATCTAATCTAAACAGGTTCATGTAATTGAAATAATTTTAACTTTAAACTGTATAAATTTTTCAGACAAATATATGATGGTTCTTTGCACGAGAATTATTAACAAAGAGATTTTATTTTAGATTTCAACATCTTTTAAATCTCATAAATCATAAATTTAATCTAAATCACATCTAACAAATTTATGATTAAAGATAGATATACACGAACTAGGACAACCTTTACACTATAAGGGGTAAATTTTATAGTAGGACAACCTACAATTCGTGATTGATCTAAAAATTTTAATTTTAGATTTAACAATCAGATTATAAATTAGATCTAATCTTAGAAATAATCTAAGCATATATAAATAATCATGTAATAAACAACCTATGCTCTGATACCAATTGAAAGAACTAGATCTAGGGTTTCAGTGTTAGATCTTAAAATTTTTTCAAGATCAGGCAGTGAAAGATTAAAATAAATCAAAATTTATCTTATAAAATTAAAAAATTTCTAGATCTAAGATCCTATTACATGATTATTATATGATATTAAATCAAAAATTAAAATATAAAGAATAAGAACTACATGTTGATCATATCAACATGTTTCTATACTACATCTAATGTATGTAAAATATAATAGATCAGATCTATTACCTGATAAGTTAGATGTTTTAACTTTGCTGATCAAAGCTTGAAGATGATGTTACAAGCTGCACATGCATCCAGCCTCTAGGAGACGTCCACACGAGCCCACGAATCACGATCAGAAGTCTTGATCCAGAAAATCAGCACAGTATGCTAGTACTATACTGATCCTTCTTCGATGGTCGATCAGATGCCTCTTTCTTCTTGATCTAGATTCTTTCAAAGATGAAAAATAGAAGAAGGAGTTTTAGATGTGAGATACTCTCAAAAAACTCACAGATGGAGGAAGGAAAGAGGTGAACACAGCAACCCTAGAAGAAGACCCTTTTCTTCTTCTCTTTGCTCTCACCTAGACACATAATTTTGTATCTATTATATCTCCATGCCCCAATACTCTTTCTCCCTAATTTTTACACACCCCAAAGGTCTCTCAATGTTCTATAATTTAGAAAAATCTCAAGAAAAAATTTATTTTAAATAATGATATATAAAAAGTTCTTGTCTAGGTCAAATATCTAGTCAAGAAAAATTCAAACAGGGCAAGACAAGTGGTGCCCAACTCTTGGGCACCTCCTTCTTCTTTTTCTGCCATGGACCACTAGAAAAGGGTGCATAATATGTTCCATAAAATCCACAAAAATTTCAAAAAAAATTTGGATAAAATCAGTGCAATAAGGAAAGAGTTTTGATTTCCTAAAATTCTATCTCATAGAATTTGAAATCCAAACTAAATCTTACTTTGACTTGGTCCACAACCATATTCCATATAAGAGAGAAAGAGAAAAAAGCTTTGGATATGCGTGAAGGCCTGGGAGAGAATATTTTATTGCATAAAATAAGAGAGAGTGGGCATGGGGGGCTAAGGTGGCGCAAGGTGGAATCCTAGTCTTACTAGGATTCAATCTATGACTTGTTCAAATTTGGTTTCTCAAACCAAATCAAATCAAAACTAAATCAATCTAATTAAAATAAGTTTTAACTCAATCAAGAAACTAATTTAATCAAATTAAATTTAATTTAAATCTAATTTAATTTTTTAATTAAATTAAAAATTAAGTTGATCCAAATCCTAATTGAACTAGGAATAATTTTTTCTTGCACTTGGCTTATCTAATAAACCAATTGAACTTGATCCAATCAAGCCTAAACCAAATCTAATTAAATCATATTCAATTAGACTTAATCTCAGCATATTTATTTAATCAAATTAAGCCAATTAGCAATCGAATTGCTAATTGATCCTCTTGCAACACTTGCACTAGGTTAAATGTCAATCGTATTGATCGTTTAACCCTAGAATGATTCTTAATTATTGATCAACCATCCGATCGGATCATGAACTCAAATGTGTGTGACCTCATAGGTCCAAACCTAAGTCGGTAGTACAGGAATAAATTTTTGTACCAATCGAAGTGACCATCTAGCAATAGTACCTGTTGGGTATAAAATACCCGCAGCCGAAATCAACAGCAGAACGGCTCCGCCCGGACTCCTACGGGAGCCGGGCTCCTCCATCGATAGCAGAACGGCTCCGCTCGGACTCCTACAGGAGCCGGGCTCCTCCATCGACAGCAGAACGGCTCCGCCCGGACTCCTACGGGAGCCGGGCTCCTCCATCGACAGCAGAACGGCTCCGCCCGGACTCCTACGGGAGTCGGGCTCCTCCATCAACAGCAGAACGGCTCCGCCCGGACTCCTACGAAAGCCGGGCTCCTCCATCGACAGCAGAACGGCTCCGCCCAGACTCCTACGGGGGCCGGGCTCCTCCATCGACAGCAGAACGGCTCCTCTCGGACTCCTACGGGAGCCGGGCTCCTCCATCGATAGCAGAACGGCTCCGCCCAGACTCCTACGAGAGCCGGGCTCCTCCATCAACAGCAGAACGGCTCCGCCCGGACTCCTACGGGAGTCGGGCTCCTCCATCGACAGCAGAACGGCTCCGCCCAGACTCCTACGGGAGTCGGGCTCCTCCATCGACAGCAGAACGGCTTCGCCCGGACTCCTACAGGAGCCGGGCTCCTCCATCAACAGCAGAACAGCTCCGCCCGGACTCCTACGGGAGCCGGGCTCCTCCATCGACAGCAGAACGGCTCCGCCCGGACTCCTACGGGGGCCGGGCTCCTCCATCGACAGCAGAACGGCTCCGTCCGGACTCCTACGGGAGCCGGGCTCCTCCATCGACAGCAGAACGGCTCCGCTCGGACTCCTACGGGGGCCGGGCTCCTCCATCGACAGCAGAACGGCTCCGCCCGGACTCCTACAGGAGCCGGGCTCCTCCATCGACAGCAGAACAGCTCCGCCCGGACTCCTACGGGAGCTGGGCTCCTCCATCAATAGCAGAACGGCTCCGCCCGGACTCCTACGGGAGCCGGGCTCCTCCATCGACAGCAGAACGGCTCCGCCCGGACTCCTACGGGAGCCAGGCTCCTCCATCGACAGCAGAACGGCTCCGCCCGGACTCCTACGGGAGCCGGGCTCCTCCATCAACAGCAGAACGGCTCTGCCCGGACTCCTACGGGAGCCGGGCTCCTCCATCGACAGCAGAACGGCTCCGCCCGGACTCCTACGGGAGCCGGGTTCCTCCATCGACAGCAGAACGGCTTCGCCCGGACTCCTACGGGAGCCGGGCTCCTCCATCGACAGCGGAACGGCTCTGCCCGGACTCCTACGGAAACCGGGCTCTGTCATCAGCAGCAGGGTGGCTCCATCCGGACTCCTACGGGGGCCAAGCTCCGACCTCAGTCTCCGACCTCAGTATCAGTTGCTGGAGCCGGACCCCACCCACGACCTCAACCGAAAGCGGGACTCCTCCCGGACTCCTGCGAAGGCCGAACTCCGACCACTGCCGAGCCTTGATCAACAGATCCACGTCCCTTGACAGATAACAATAACTGCCATGATCCTATTCCACTTCCTATAGTGGATTCCGCGCGGCTCCACCTCCCCCTGCGGCGGACCCACTACTCTCTGACAGGCTGTGTCAACGGCTACGACTCTGCTCCGCTCCCTGCGACAGGTGCTGCACGATCCCACTACTCGATGACAACTCGCGACAACGGACGCCGCCCCACTACCGGCAACAGGCCCTACGTGGCAGGCTATGGCGATAGCCACGGGTCTACCCACTATCTTTCGCAATCAATTCCCCTGACCATGGGCGGCCCACTATCAGGCGGTTACAAACGTCGCCATCAATCCTTTGCCTCCTCTGCCTATAAAAGGGAGACCCAGATATGTTATTCTTTAAGCTCATTCTCCTTATCTCAAAACTCTACTAAATTCTCCGTTCGAGCACTCCATTCTTGTTGAAGCAGAAAACTGACTTGAGCGTCGGAGGGTCTTGCCGGAGCAACCCCACCTCCGGTTTAGACTTCCCTTGCAGGTCCCGGCGGCGACCGCGGCTTCCCCGACTCCAGCTTCTCCGGCGCAAGCGGATTTTTGCACCAACAGGATTGGCGCTAGAGGAAGGGTCTGTGTCTTCGCAGCACCCTTGTTCTTGAAGGAGCGCTCAACGGACCCGCTTCCGGCCATCTTTTCCGGCATCCAATCCTCTTTTCCCCATCCGATGCCCTCCCACGAGGTTTCTGCACAACTACCTCCGGCTATGGTTGCTGATAAAGGGTGGCCGGATGACCAGCCTTCGCCGGATTCCGTCAACGTCATCTCGGGAGAATCCCGGCCGGAGGCAACCAGCACATCAGCTGCACCCCTCAAGCGGCAAAAAGTTGAAGAGCCCATAGCCTTCACTGAAGAAGACGCCCAGAGAGTCCAATTCCCTCATAACGATGCGGTCGTAGTTTCCTTGAACATAGCAAATTATGACGTCCGTCGCATTCTCGTCGACAACGAAAGTTCAGCCGACATCTTATTCTACAATGCCTATTCGAGAATGGCCACTCTTGGCGGTCATCTAAGGCCGATGTGCTCCCCCTTGATAGGGTTTACTGGTGACGCCGTTCCGACGGAAGGAATGATAGCTCTAACTGTGACCGCGGGTCAGCATCCAAAGCAGTCCAGAGCCCTGGTGAATTTCCTGGTGGTAAAGGCGCCGTCTGCCTACAATGCAATTCTTGGCCGACCCGGCCTCAATGCCCTTAGAGCCGTTGTTTCAACCTACCACTTGAAGTTGAAGTTCCCCACTGACAAGGGGATTGGAGAAGTTCGGGGAGACCAAGCGCTGGCCAGGCACTGCTACAATATTTTCCTACAAAGAAGCGATCAAGTGGACCTCTGTCCAGTCGACGGGTTGGATGCGCGCGATGACCTCACTGAAGAGAGGGGCGGCCCGATCGAGGACCTAATACCAATTCCTTTGAATGATGGGAACGCGGAGCATGTGGTGTTAATTGGCTCCAACCTGAAGAAGGAGGTGCGGACGCATCTCGTGGATTTTCTTCGAAGGAATGCGGACGTTTTCGCATGGGTCCCGGTGGATATGCCGGGGATTGAGACAGAAGTCATGGAACATCATCTGGCGGTCGACCCTAAACATCGGCCAACAAAAGAAAAAATCCGGAGTCATGCCCCGGAGAGGCAGAAGGCGATAGCCGAGGAAGTGGATAAACTTCTCAAGGTCGGATTCATCAAGGAGGTCAATTATCCGGAGTGGATCTCCAATGTTGTCTTGGTCAAGAAAGCAAACGGCAAGTGGAGGATGTGTATCGATTTCAAGAAGCTGAATAAGGCTTGCCCAAAGGACAGCTACCCCCTTCCCAGGATCGACCAACTGGTGGATGCTACCTCGGGCCACGAGCTTCTCACTTTTATGGATGCATTCTCCGGCTATAACCAGATTAGAATGGCATCGGAAGATGAAGAGAAGACTACTTTTATCACTAATCGCGGCCTTTATTGCTACAGGGTTATGCCGTTCGGCCTCAAGAACGCGGGAGCAACCTATCAACGGCTGGTGAACAAAATCTTCAAGGTGCAGATCGGCCGAAACATGGAGGTTTATGTGGACGACATGCTCGTGAAAAGCAGGTCTTCCGGCAATCATGTAGCCGACCTCGAAGAAACCTTTGGCGCTCTTCGAAAGTATAGAATGAAGCTAAATCCGACCAAATGCGCCTTTGGGGTAACCTCAGGAAAGTTCCTGGGCTTCATGGTGTCGGGGCACGGGATCGAGGCCAATCCGGAGAAAATTTGCGCCATCCAAAATATGACTGCCCCAAGGTCGATCAAGGAGGTTCAATGCCTCACAGGAAGAGTCGCGGCTCTTAATCGCTTTGTCGCAAGGTCGGCTGAACGATGTCTGCCCTTCTTTCAAACCCTCAAGCGGCCGAAGAACTTCTGTTGGACCCCTGAATGCCATCAGGCATTCGAAGAATTGAAAAGCTACCTCAGCTCGCCCCCACTACTGGCGAAGCCCGAGCCTAAGGAGGAATTATTTTTGTACCTGGCGGTCTCTCCCACAGCCCTTGCAGCTGCCCTTGTTAAAGAAGAAATGAAAGTCCAGCGACCAGTCTACTACATTAGTCGCGTGTTGAGGGACACCGAGACCAGGTATACCAAATTAGAAAAACTGACCTACGCCTTGTTGATTGCAGCTCGGAGACTCCGGCCTTACTTTCAAGCGCACACGGTGACGTTACTCACCGACCAACCGATCAAGGCGGTTCTGCACCGAGCTGATACCTCTGGGAGAATGGCGAAATGGGCAATCGAGCTCACAGAATTCGACATCAACTACAAACCTAGACCGGCGATAAAAGCCCAAATATTGGCGGATTTCATAGTAGAGTGCACCATCCCCGAGGAGGCTGAACCTGAGCAAAGCAAAATTGACGACCTGAAGACTCAACCGAACTCCCCCGACGAAGAAGCCAGTTCGTCCGATAGCTTTTGGACCCTCCATGTGGACGGATCGTCCAACATGGCAGGCGCGGGTGCAGGCCTGATCTTGACCAGCCCGGAGGGAGTCATTGCGGAGTACGCTCTGCGTTTTGAATTCCTCGCAACAAATAATGGAGCGGAGTATGAAGCTCTGATCGCAGGGTTGAGGATCGCCAGGGAGCTCGGAATAGGTCAACTCCGGGTGCACAGCGATTCCCAACTTATGGTGGGGTAGGTCAGCGGGAGCTTTGAAGCGCGGGAGGACAGTATGGCCAAATATCTTGAGAAGGTGAAGGAGTTCATCCCTGCCTTTGGCAATTTTGACATTAGGCAAATTCCAAGGTCGGAGAACACCAGAGCCAATCTTCTCTCCAAACTGGCGACATCGGCTCCGACCGAATTGCCAAAAGGCATCCTCTTTGAAGTTTTGAAACAACCGAGTACGGAAGAACCGCGACTCGTAATGGAGATCGACCACGAGCCCAGCTGGGTCGACCCGCTAATAACCTATCTTAGAGATGGGATTCTCCCCCAGGATGCGAAAGAAGCCCGAAAACTCCGAAATCAAGCCTCCCGGTACATCCTTTATGAGGGCAAATTGTACAAAAGATCGTACTCCTTAACTCTCTTGAGATGCCTCCGACCCTCAGAAGCTGACTACGCTTTATGGGAAGTGCACGAGGGAGCTTGCGGAAGCCATTTAGGTGCCAGGTCTCTATCCCACAAGCTACTCCGCCAAGGGTATTACTGGCCAACAATGCACCATGATTCAATTGAATATGTCAAAAAGTGTGATCGATGACAGAGATACGCCAACGTCCAGAGACAACCTGCTACCGAGCTTACACCCTTGAGTGCCCCATGGCCTTTTGCGCAATGGGGAATGGATATTCTTGGCCCCTTTCCCATGGTGTCTGGTCAAAGGAAATTCCTCCTTGTAGCAATCGACTACTTCACCAAATGGGTCGAGGCCGAACCACTAGCCAAAATCACAGAAGCGAAAGTGCAGGATTTCGTCTGGAAATCGATCGTGTGCAGGTTCGGTTTGCCTAGAACTCTCATCACTGATAATGGACGGCAATTCGCGGGAGCCAGATTTGCAGAATTCTGTGAAGACCTAAACATCTCCCACAAATTCACATCAGTGGCCCATCCCCAGGCGAACGGCGAAGCCGAGATAACAAACAGAACCGTTTTGCAGGGGATTAAGACCAGGCTCGAAAAAGCAAAAGGAACTTGGGCGGACGAACTTTATCATGTGCTATGGGCTTATCGGACCACCCAGAGGTTGCCTACAGGAGAGACTCCCTTTGCTTTAGCCTTTGGTACGGAAGCTGTCATCCCGATCGAGCTTAAACTCCCGTCGGCACGAGTCATGGTATTCGACGAACCCCAAAACGCGCAAAATCTCAGAGCCAACCTCGACCTACTGGAAGAAAGGCGGGAGATTGCTCAGGTTCGAATGGCAGCCTACAGACAGAAAGTTGCCCGATATTACAACGCCCGAGTCAAGAACAAGGTATTCAAAGCAGGGGATCTAGTGCTCCGGCGAGCCGCTGTCTCACAACCACAGGGCCAGGGGAAGCTTGCCCCAAACTGGGAGGGACCTTACGAGGTCAAAGAAGTAGTCCGACCTGGAACTTATTATCTCAAGAAACTCGGAGGAGCCGACCTCCCGCGACCGTGGAGCTCAAAAAACTTACGGATGTACTACCAGTGATTTCGTCCTAATCAAAAAATGCGTACCCATTTGTCTTAGGACAATTCAAGCAGACGGTATCAAAAACAAGAGGGCAACCTTATAAAAGTCGAAGGCCCGGTTCTTTTAGACCGGATGGAGGGAGAGGCCTTGCAACGCCCATATGTGCCCCCACAGCCCTGTTAGGGACAGGAGGAGAACCTCGTCCTAACTCGAGCAAAGTCGAAGGCCCGGTTCTTTTAGACCGGATGGGGGGAGAGGCCTTGCAACGCCCATATGTGCCCCCACAGCCCTGTTAGGGACAGGAGGAGAACCTCGCCCTAACTCGAGCAAAGTCGAAGGCCCGGTTCTTTTAGACCGGATGGGGGGAGAGGCCTTGCAACGCCCATATGTGCCCCTACAGCCCTGTTAGGGACAGGAGGAGAACCTCGCCCTAACTCGAGCAAAGTCGAAGGCCCGGTTCTTTTAGACCGGATGGGGGGAGAGGCCTTGCAACGCCCATATGTGCCCCCACAGCCCTGTTAGGGACAGGAGGAGAACCTCGCCCTAACTCGAGCAAAGTCGAAGGTCCGGTTCTTTTAGACCAGATGGGGGGAGAGGCCTCGCAACGCCCTAATGTGCCCCCGCAGCCCTGTCAGGAACAGGAGGAGAACCTCGTCCTGACATGAGCAAAGTGGAAGGCACGGACTCCTACGGGAGCCGGGTCCCTACGCCAAAGAAGACTTCACACGGACTCCTACGGGAGCCGGGTTCCGCCGCCAAGAAGACTTCGCCCGGACTCCTACGGGAGCTGGGTTCCGCCGCCAAAAAGACTTCGCCCGGACTCCTACGGGATCCGGGTTCCGCCGCCAAAAAGACTTCGCCCGGACTCCTACGAAAGCCGGGTTCCGCCGCAAAAAAGACTTCGCCCGGACTCCTACGGGAGCCGGGTTCCGCCGCAAAAAAGACTTCGCTCGGACTCCTACGGGAGCCAGGTTCCGCCGCCAAGACGACTTCACCCGGACTCCTACGGGAGCCGGGTTCCACCGCCAAGAAGACTTCGCCCGGACTCCTACGGGAGCCGGGTTCCGCCGCCAAAAAGACTTCGCCCGAACTCCTACGGGAGCCGGGTTCCGCCGCCAAAAAGACTTCGCCCGAACTCCTACGGGAGCCGGGTTCCACCGCAAAAAAGACTTCGCCCGGACTCCTACGGGAGCCGGGTTCCGCCGCAAAAAAGACTTCGCCCGGACTCCTACGGGAGCCGGGTTCCGCGCCAAAAGACTTCGCCCGGACTCCTACGGAGCCGGTTCCGCGCAAAAGACTTCGCCCGGACTCCTACGGGAGCCGGGTTCCACCGCAAAAAAGACTTCACCCAGACTCCTACGGGAGCCGGGCCCCTACGCCAAAGAAGACTTCGGACTCCTACGGGAGCCGGGCTCCACCACCAACGTCAGCTACAGGACAACTCCGCCCGGACTTCTACGGAAGCCGGACTTTACTTATGACTTTGATTGCAGAAAAACTTTGCCCTGGCTCTTACGAGAATCGAGCTACTCCAACTCTCGGAGGGCTTCTCCGTTCGGACTATCAAGGGGGCCGAACTTAGCCCCGACTTCAGCGGAGAAAAATCCGAGCGAACCTGACAAGTGGGTATCCCCGAACGGCACAAAAGCCAAAAAGGAGATCGGCGAATGACGATCCCACATGAACTGAAAAGGTCGCCGACGACCCTGGAACGACGTAACACAGGCAAAGAGAAGGAAAGAAAAATGAAGAAGTTCGGCAGGCAACTATTTAACACAAGATGCAAACAAGGTACTAAAATTGCTTTTTCATTTAACAGAAGTACACGTTACAAGACCCGGTGGGTCAGGAAAAAAAAAAAGGGAGAGAAGATACACATCATCGCGAGTATCGCGAGCACGGTTCGGGCAGGACAAACCGGAGGTCGCTCCGAGCTACGAACTCCATCTCTATCCTTCTCAGTCACATTCTCCAGTACGTGTAACAGCTCTCGCCCCATCTTGCCTCATTCTGTTCCCGAAGTCCCAACCTTAGCATGAAAGGGGTGGGATAGATCTCCGGAGGCGGTGGGGGTAACGGCGGCAGTAGCGAAGACCTGTTTCAAGAAGAACCGTAGCCACTTCAGGAGCGGTCGGGACACCAGAGATATGCCTCATCTCCGGATGCACCACGACGGCCGCCACCCGAGACGCTCCGGCAAGGTCGGCATGCGTTACTTCCACCATCCCCGCAACAAGTTCTACTGCCCCACCATCGACGCCGACCGCCTCTGGTCTCTCGGCCCCGACGGCATCAAGGATCCCGTCATGGCTTATGACGTCTATTCTGCCCTCTTGACCGGTATCACCCCGCCTTGCTGCTCTGAGATTCGCGGACAGAATAACTTCACCAACAGCCCCCGTTATTAAACCCCTGTTGTTGAAGGAATTCTTCCTTGGGCCCCCTTTAGAGCGACGGAGATTCTCACCGGCCGCCATTCTCCTCCTCACCTTCCTCCAAATCCTAAAAATCCCCTCAAAAACAGCCTCCCGAGTAGAGAACATGGCATAAGGGAAGAAGACAGGGACTGGGGCGAGAGAAGCAGGACTCTCAGATGAAAGGACAGCGCCAGAATGAGGCCACGAAGGGGCTGAGGAGTTTAAATAGCCGATGGATCCTGGCGCCATTATGACGGCGGGTATTCCTGGGCCAACTGGTGTGTGCCGCGTGGCACGCTTATCCCCTTCACAGCCATCGAGGGTTGACCGCACGCGAATTCTCGCAGAGCGACGCTTAGGATCGCATTTCGACGGAGGTTCCGAAGAGACTTTTCAAGTCACCTTCACCGAAAAATGGATTCTGACGTGCGCGCATTAAATGGGGGCGGCAGTGCGCAAGGTTCGAAGGGACGATTCCGGCTACGCGCATCTCTCTCTGTGTACTTTCTTCTCTTGAAATTTAAACTCGGAAGTAGGGGGACTGGTGTTGGGTATAAAATACCCACAGCCGAAATCAACAGTAGAACGGCTCCGCCCGGACTCCTACGGGAGCCGGGCTCCTCCATCAACAGCAGAACGGCTCCGCCCGGACTCCTACGGGAGCCGGGCTCCTCCATCGACAGCAGAACGGCTCCGCCCGGACTCTTACGGGAGCCGGGCTCCTCCATCGACAGCAGAATGGCTCCGCCCGGACTCCTACGGGAGTCGGGCTCCTCCATCGACAGCAGAACGGCTCCGCTCGGACTCCTACGGGAGCCGGGCTCCTCCATCGACAGCAGAACGGCTCCGCCCGGACTCCTACGGGGGTCGGGCTCCTCCATCGACAGCAGAACGGCTCCGCCCGGACTCCTACGGGGGCCGGGCTCCTCCATCGACAGCAGAACGGCTCCGTCCGGACTTTTACGGGAGCCGGGCTCCTCCATCGACAGCAGAACGGCTCCGCCCGGACTCCTACGGGAGCCGGGCTCCTCCATCGACAGCAGAACGGCTCCGCCCGGACTCCTACGGGGGCCGGGCTCCTCCATCGACAGCAGAACGGCTCCGCCCGGACTCCTACGGGAGTCGGGCTCCTCCATCGACAGCAGAATGGCTCCGCCCGGACTCCTACGGGGGCCGGGCTCCTCCATCGACAGCAGAACGGCTTCGCCCGGACTCCTACGGGAGCCGGGCTCCTCCATCGACAGCAGAACGGCTCCGCCCGGACTCCTACGGGAGCCGGGCTCCTCCATCGACAGCAGAACGGCTCCGCCCGGACTCCTACGGGAGCCGGGCTCCTCCATCGACAGCAGAACGGCTCCGTCCGGACTCCTACGGGAGCCGGGCTCCTCCATCGACAGCAGAACGGCTCCGCCCGGACTCCTACGGGAGCCGGGCTCCTCCATCGACAGCAGAATGGCTCCGCCCGGACTCCTACGGGAGCCGGGTTCCTCCATCGACAGCAGAACGGCTCCGCCCGGACTCCTACGGGAGCCGGGCTCCTCCATCGACAGCGGAACGGCTCTGTCCGGACTCCTACAGAAACCGGGCTCCGTCATCAGCAGCAGGGCGGCTCCGTCCGGACTCCTACGGGGGCCAAGCTCCGACCTCAGTCTCCGACCTCAGTATCAGTTGCTGGAGCCGGACCCCACCCACGACCTCAACCGAAAGGGGGACTCCTCCCGGACTCCTGCGAAGGCCGAACTCCGACCACTGCCGAGCCTTGATCAACAGATCCGCGTCCCTTGACAGATAACAATAACTGCCATGATCCTATTCCACTTCCTATAGCGGATTCCGTGCGGCTCCACCTCCCCCTGCGGCGGACCCACTACTCTCTGACAGGCTGTGTCAACGGCTACGACTCTGCTCCGCTCCCTGCGACAGGTGCTGCACGATCCCACTACTCGCTGACAACTCGCGACAACGGATGCCGCCCCACTACCGGCAACAGGCCCTACGTGGCAGGCTATGGCGATAGCCATGGGTCTACCCACTATCTTTCGTAATCAATTCCCCTGACCATGGGCGGCCCACTATCAGGCGGTTACAAACGTCGCCATCAATCCTTTGCCTCCTCCGTCTATAAAAGGGAGACCCAGATATGTTATTCTTTAAGCTCATTCTCCTTATCTCAAAACTCTGCTAAATTCTCCGTTCGAGCACTCCATTCTTGTTGAAGTAGAAAATTGACTTGAGCGTCGGAGGGTCTTGCCGGAGCAACCCCACCTCCGGTTTAGACTTTCCTTGCAGGTCCCGGCAGCGACCGCGGCTTCCCCGACTCCAGCTTCTCCGGCGCAAGCGGATTTTTGCACCAACAGTACCCGATGGTCGGATAGGTCGAATGTGTAGAACAACATCCTTAGAACCCATGCAGATATAGTTTCCATATAATTCATCCCCTTGACCAAAATGCTTATAGAACACCTCAAAGTTCAACCGTCAACTCTGATCAGGTTGTCTATATTGTATTTCAAAATATCAAATCTATCTGATAGATTACTCTGGCCAAGATTTTGCTAAATTAAAATACAGTGACTCATTCTTCTCCAACTCTTGGAGTGGTCAATCCCATCTTAATCACACTCTGACTTCGCAAGTACTTGATTGTACCCAGAAGCCTTCCATTACTGAATTAGAAATTCAGTTAGTCCAGTACCAAAGCACAGTGAGTTGCTTGCAAGTCACTAAGGCGATCTCAAGTCTCAGGGACACTTATACCTATATCCCATCATAGACATTCTCGATAGCAGAATGCTCTGGAGTTGGTCACGTTCAATGATGATGTATCCTTACATCTCATCTGTATGTCATACCAGTGTCTCCACACTCCTTGGTTAAGAGGACAACCAATCCATATGGCCTACAGTGACCTATGCTCGATAGAAGCTATCGTCCTTATTAACAACCTATCATTTGGTCGTGAACAGTTTTAAGGACTAATCGATAAATCTTCTCTTTATCGAACCTAAATAGTCCTAAGGACTTCATCACAACAACGGAGTTCATTAGAAGATGAAAACTTATGATGAAAATATCAAAAATATATTTTATTTATTAATAAATTAATTACAATATAAGGTTGCTCAACCGTCAACAGGTTGACGATTGACTTTAGGGATATATTTCCCAACAACTACTTCTATTTTTCTGAGGATCACAATGTGATTGTAAGCCATCATGCCGTATTCTTGAAAAAAGAGTTTATCCAAAATGAGGCAGTGGGAGGAAGATTAAGCTTAAAGAGAAAATCTCTAAAGAGTACAAGTCCAAGAACCTGAATCCAGTAATGAGCCAGTAGATGTGAAATCTCTTCCACCTCGTAGATCAAATAGGGTCTCCTGTCCTCCTAAAAGATACTTAGGTATTCTTACAGAGAATTTAGAAAAAATATTCTTTATAGGAGATAGAGATATTAGGAATGATTCCAAAACCTACGATGAGGCAATGTTAGATGTAAACTTTGAGAAATGGATGGAAGCGATGAAGTCAGAAATTGACTCCATGTATTCCAACCAGGTTTGGTCCTTAGTAGATCTACCTGAAGGTATTGTACTGATTGGGTGTAAATGGATTTACAAAAAAAAAATTGGATCGGATGGTAAGGTAGAGATCTATAAGACAAGGCTAGTCATGAAAGATTATAGTCAATATGAAGGCATCGACTATCATGAAACTTTTTCACTCGTAACCATGCTAAAATCCATCCATACTCTGCTTGCCATAGTAGTATTTCTTGATTATGAAATTTGATAAATGGATGTGAAAACTGTCTTCCTAAATGGATATCTTGAGGAAGATATCTATATAGAGCAGTCTCTGAATTTTAAATTTAGTGATAGTGATCATAATGTCTGCAAGCTACAAAGGTCCATATATAGACTTAAGCAAGCATCTCAGAGTTGGAACATTCACTTCAATAATAAAATCAAAACATTTGATTTTATCAAAAACAAGGAAGAGCCATGTGTGTACAAAAAGATCAATCGAAGCGCTGTCACATTCCTCGTATTGTACGTGGATGACATCCTCCTAATTGGGAATGATATTCTTATACTGACGTCAATCAAAGTATGGTTATCGAAAGAGTTCGCCATGAAAGATCTAGGAGAAGCTTCCTACATTCTCGGTATAAAGGTCTATAGAGATAGATCTAAGAGAATGATAGGATTCTCATGGCATATGTACATAGAGGAAGAGCTGAAGAAGTTTAGTATGGAAAACTTCAAGAGGGATCTTTTACCTTTTAGATATGGCATTCATCTCTCCAAGAAGATGTGCCCTGACACACTTGAGGAGATCCAGCATATGAGCAAGATCCCTTATGCTTCGGTAATAGGAAGCCTCATGTATGTTATGTTATGTACACGTCCTGATATAGCACTTACCATGAGTATCATAAGTAGATATCAGGCAAATCTAAGTGAAGAACACTGAATTGCTGTTAAAAATATCTTTAAGTACTTAAGAAGGACTAAAGATTTGATGTTGGTCTTTGATGGAGGATCGAAGCTGAAAGTTGAGAGATACACCAATTCAGACTTTATGGCTGATGTCAATGATAGAAAGTCTACATCGGGGTGTATCTTCCTGTGTAATGATGGTATAGTTAGTTGGAAGAGTTTCAAGTAGCCAATCATTGTAGATTTGATCATGAAAGCTGAGTACATCACCGTCTTTGAAGCTTCTAAAAAAGCCTTTTTATTCAAGAAGTTCATTACGGAGCTAGGTGTGATGCCATCAGATGCCATTGCACTGCACTGCGACAACAACGGTGCCATAGCCCTCGCTAAAGAGCCAAGGTCTCACCAGAAGTCCAAGCATATAGAGCGATAGTTTCACATCATATGCGAATACCTTAAGAAGAAGTTCGTCGAGGTGCAGAGAGTCGACTTCGCATTGAATATGACGGACTCACTGACCAAGCCCCGTAGCCAGCAGAAGATCGAAGCTCACATTGAGAAGATGGATCTTAGGTATATAGCCAATTGACTTTAGGTCTAGTGGGAGTTTGTTAGATTTGTATCCTAGAAGCCAATTGTTGGCTGACACATTATATAATTCTAGAGCCTAAACTTTTACTTGTAATCTTTTTATCATCAATAAAGGGCTTTTTCATTCTAATCATGTTTATGTCCATAATTTATCTTAGAAATTAACAAAAAAGATTTTTATATATTCTTAAAGAGTTAAGAATTTGAGATATATATTAATTAATGATTAATTTCTAAATGCTTCCAATCAAAGGATCGTCACGGAGGACGGTGATCAATCCATTTAAGATCGGTGCACGGTTCATCTCTCTTGTGGGCAGATGAGTCTCGGATCTGTAGTGTAGAGACACTGGAGTAAAGGTATAGGTTATTGTTAGAGAACAACTTACACTGATAACCAACATGAGAACCACATGGATGTCTATTCATTTGTCAGTAGTCTTCTCGATGCTGCAGTGGTGTGAGTGGTCCTTTGACCTGCAGTGCCATTGGCTACTTGCAGCGAGGCTATTGGATTTGACTGCATGTTCTCTTGGTCCCTATCCATTCGGATTCTTGCTGTGTATGTTGGCTTCAATAGGTTCAAGTTCGCTATTTGGAGTAGGATGCATCTAGATAGAATCTATCGACCTTGGTAGAAAAAAAATCTCATACAATTTGTGAGACTGAGTTCAGAAAGTCTTTGACCAAAGCAAGTATGAATACTGAAAAAGAGTTTTCACAGAATTCATAAATGAACTCGAGTCGAGCCAATCTAACGTATGACTGATGATAGGGTCTGACGAGTTCTGTATGACCTCTGTCAAATCGAGACTCACGATAGAAGGACTAAATCATATGATAACTGTACCTAGGAGTTCGTACTTTCATTCTACTAAATTGTCACTCTATACTACTAGGTGTCACTGGTAGATTGTAAGACTCATCGGACGTCATCTTGATGATCGATGGCCCTCGAAGGATAGAATTAGAAATATTCCAATCCATCGAAAAGAGTTTCGATAATATTATGATGTAGATCATAATACTACCAGATAGAATGGAACCTATGGGGTCACATTTAAGGGATTTAATCTCAAATTTGCTAATTGGACTTATGAAGTTCCAATTGAGTTAGAGTTTATTGAAATCCTATTAGGTTTATGAGAACCATGCTAGCACATGGTTAAACTTAATTCTTCTCAGAATTTCGATTTGATTGAGTCCATAGCCTTGAACCTAACCTAAATCCATTTGGATTTAGTTGGGCATTTAATTTTGAGCCCAAGAGGATTTGATTTAGTCAATTAGTTGACATAATTATCCTAACATTATCTCTTCTTTATCTCCTAATTATCTTTAAGTGTGCATGTGGAATTGAAGGAAAGAGAGAGGTGCAATCTTCTCTTTTTGGCAAGACCAGGGGGTGCCAACCCTTTGGATTTGACAAGTGGGGCTTGCCCCTTCTTATGTGTGGCGTGGAGGAGACAAAGGTGGGGCCACACCCCTTTCTTATTTGGTTAGAAATCCTATTGTGGGGTGCCAAGAGTTGGCATCCCAATTACCTGACATGTATTCCTATGATGCCTCTTGTACATGCTTAAAGGGGCAGATTATATACCATTTATATCTAATTTTAATTGGTATAAATTAAATTAATAAGATAGAGGATTCTTATGAGATAAGGATCTAACTTTTTAAGATAATTGGATTCCTAATATGTGTCAAGATAGTATCTATATAAAGAGAGGTCTCTAGGGTTTCTAGTTAATAGAATTTTTAGTCAACAAAATTCCTCTCCCTTCTCCATGCCTCCTCTTCTCCCTCTCTTTCTTTCCACGCCCAAGAGTTGGATGTCCCCTTTTCCACATGCCAAGAGGTAATGCTTGGTGGCTTAAAAATTGAAGATTGAGAAGAAGAAGAAAAAGGCTGCTGATCAAAGAGTTGATCTTGCAGTCCAGATCAAGGCGTTGATTAAAGTGTTCAAGACTAAGATTTTTCTTGCGAAGAAGAATCTTCTATGAGAAAAAATCAGATCGAGATCGATCTCGATGGATACCCATAGAGGTCAGATGTGTGTGCGGCTCGAGCATCTATGAATCCGTAATCATCAGAAGTGGTGAATATCTATCCGCACTAAGGTAAAGAGATCTGATCTCATATTTATTTCTAAATTCTAGATTGTATATATGTATTTTCTCCTGAGCTTGGATAGGATTAGATTTGATCTCTTGTATGTATGGTTAAAGGATTTAATCCGTTTATTTTTACTGCAGTTTTTAAAGTTTTTGAAATCTACACATACTGTCTATCCAGTTTTCTAACACAACTAGTATTGAGCATGATCATATGAGAAATCACATGGATTTCTATTCAATCATCAGTGATTATTTCGATACTATAGTAGTATGACTGGTTCTTTAACCTGCGGTGTCATAGTTACTCATAGTAAGGCTAATGTAGTTTGATTATACATAAATATTAATTTGATTATGAATTTTTATAGTGGATATTGGCTTCAGTTGGTTGAGCTATGTGAGCAACGTGTGTTTCTATATGAGATCTATCGACCTTGATAGAAAGGAGTAGATCTATGAGATTTGAGAGGCTGAGTCCACAAGTCTATGGCCATAGCAATATGATTGATGAAAAAATTTTTTATTTGGAATCACTATTAGACTTGAGCTGATCGGATCTATCATATGACTGATAATGAGGTTTGACGATTTATCCATAACCTGCCATCTAGTTGAGACTCACGATAAAGAGATTGTATCATACATTAACTACATCTAGATGTTCTATTTCGGTTCTACTAGGTTATCACTACATATTGCTAGATGTCACTGGTGGATTGTGAGAGCTTAATAGGATCGTTTTGAGTCAATGATCCTCGTCGAGTTAGAGTGAAATTGTTTCAACCCACTAAAAGGGATTTCAGTGATACCTATGATAGAGATCATGGTATATCTCACTACTAGACAGAATTAAACCTATGGGATCACACATAAAGGGAGAAGATCTGGATTAATTATAATTGCGCTTATGAAGTACCAAATTATATGGATTTGGAGAAATCCTATTGAGTTCATGTTAACTTTGCTAGCACTTGGGTGAACCCAATTTCTCTTATGGTTGGTTTACTTATATAATAAATTTTTACTAATTCCTACCCTTGATTTAAACCTAATTAAATTTGATTCAATAAGATCCAATGATTGAATATTTAATTTATGACTTGGATTAAATTAAGAAAAAAAAATTTTATTTTATTTATTAAGAATTTTTGAAGAGAATTTATGAAATCATGTGAGCTGATTTGAGACTTTTAATTAGGTCCCATATGGTGGGATGCCTAGCATTGGGTGTGGACTTGGGTGAGATATGGATGGCATCCCATTTATTTGGTCCAAGTATATTATGGCTAGGACTTCAAATATGATTAGGAGGAGGGATCTTAATTTGATTAGGACACCCTTAAGTTGTCTATATAAATGATCCTAGTCTTTACTTCTCATATAAGCTCTCTTCCTCCCATCTTACCGCCACCTATTATTGGGCCCATGCCTCGTCTTCTCTTTCTCTCTCTAGCCTATGCCCTCTCTCTCTAGACATCCTTCCTAAGAGCCAAAGAGGGGTGGGCAACATCATAGGAATGGTGTCAATTGTTGGTGCCACTTGCTCTGGATTTGTTATTTTCCATCTTAAGTGTGTTGAGAGTTAGTTACAACCACTTCTTAGTTGTTGTTCTTTTTAGTTAGTTGAGAGATTAAGAAAGGTTCTTGATTTCTTCAAGAATTAAGAAAGAAAGATCCTTATTCAGGCTTGGTTCAAACCTATTCAGGCTTTTGGTTCAAACAAACAGGAGTCAAGAGGATCTATTCAGATCGATTTTGTGGATATCTGTAGAGGTAGAACACCTGTACTGCTGATTCAAAACCTGTTCAGGCCTTAAATCTAGGGATTGAATTGAATTCAACCCCAATTACAGATTAAAGCAAAACAAAAGTGATTCAAGCATGTGAATTGATTACAAGTTTTTATTTGTTATTTCTAAAATTAATTTATATTAATTTTAGTATATGAACTAGATCCATATGTGCTTTCATATGATGAATGTATATTTAGATTAAAAATATTTTAATCTAATTTTTTTGCTATATTTTAGATTTAGAAAAATTTTGAAATCCACATGTACTAGCACCTGTAGAAATCCAACACTTTCTTGATTTTTAAGAGCCACAAGAGGGTTCTATTTCGATCAAAGAAAAACAAAGAGAAGAGAGAGAAAGTGAAAGAAAAGAGAAGAGAGAGAAAAAGAGAAAAGAAAGAGAAGAGAGAGGAAAGAGAAGAGAGAGAAGAAAGATAAAAGAGAAGAGAGAAAAAAAGAGAGGAAAGAGAAGAGAGAGAGAGACATGGAGAGAAACAAAGGGAGATAGATTTAACCTCTCAAACCCATCAAACCCTAATCCAATCGCTTTTAGATCATCCTAAATCATATAGATCTAACTTATGAATTGAAACCAAACCCTGACCTAGATCGGGGCCAGACTGAGTGATTCTTTCTCTTTACACTAATTTTTCTCAGATAAAGGTTAATTAGGTTGTAATTTACTTATGCTAGAGCACCAGATTTAGGGATTGGACTATAAATTGAAAATTAAAAATTTTGTATATAAAAATTATTACAAAGTTTCTTTTATCTCTGAGTTTTTAGTATATATTTTGTATTTTAAAAATTAGATTTTATATTTAAAAATTATTAAAATATTTAGAAATTATAAAGCATTGAAAGTATATATATATTTATGCATGAAAAGTAATTCAAAATATTGGATCAAATATGATGTTATCTCAGCATGATTACCAATTTGAAAAGAGATGATTTCTTTGTTTTAATGTTGTATGATTTTTAAAAATAAGATTATTAATATTTATCCTCCCATAAATTTTTAATAAAAATATTCTCTTACTTCTAAAAATGAGATGTAAAAAATTTGATTTAATATTATTATAAAAATAAATATAATTATTTGGTTATGGTGCAATTATGATAAAAAAAACTCTTTAGTTAGATCATGATTTGGGTTTAGTCAACGGGACTGATTATTGGCCACATATCAGAATTTTTCTAAGCCTAGTCAGTTGGGACTGGTCATTGATAGAGTTAGTCCTTTTGGATCTAGCTATTCGAGATTGATCACTGGCATATATTGACATATCACGTGTTTCTTTTCAGAATTAATATCTTTGCCTTGTTGTGGGATTAATTGTGGCCACGTGAATTAGAGCTAGTTTTCTTCTTGACCTGGCCAGTGAGGCTGATCACTGGTACACATCGATGGATTGAATGTTTTGTATTTAGAGATTAGTTTCTTTTGGACTTTGTCACGAGGATGATCATGGGCATAGTCATCGAGGACTAGGAGAGAATTTTGTATGTTGCTGCAATGCATAACATATATTTTAAAAATTAAAATTATGTGAGTATATGTATCTATTATTATCAGTTGTTATATTTGAAAAAAATTATCGTGCTTAATCCCTCAGAAATATTGTTAATTTATTGAGCTTGTAAAGCTTATTTTTTTTTTTTTCAAATCTAAAAGATCCTATGAGGCTTGGGATGGATCAATGAGGACCATAGGGTTTTAGGTATTATTTGCTCAACTGCCTTATCTTTGTTGGATTTTTATTCTATTTCTTATTAGCCTTAGAGAATTTATCTTCTATTGAATAAAAATGAGTGAATTTGCTTTTATTACTATCTAAGTTGGATTGATATGTGCATAAAAAAAGACCTTGTATATTTTTTTTGGATCTTGTTCTAAGAAGTGTGTGACCATCACAAGCTTGATCCGAATATTGGGTTTGAGATGTGACAATCTATGACCGTCCCTTGCCCCCTACTTTTGAGATCCTCCTTAGTCATGTCTATATAGAGGAGGAAGTATGGATCCATCAATTCAAATCCTTCGGGATCCCCCTTAGCCATGTTTTTGTAGAAGAGTAAGCATGGATCTATAAATTCAAATCTACCATAGCTTGGTTTCTTACTTAGATCTCCATCAATAATTTAAATCTTATGATTTCAAATCTTCTCAAAATACTCGTCTTCATGATGGATGGATCAGCTTTAGGCCACATGAAATAACTATATCTCAAATATGTTTACTCAAATATTTTATCCAAAGCCAATTTTGTATCTATCCAATCTACCAGAGAACAAGCACGGCTGCATTCCGCTGCCGCTATATGGTTTCTTCTATTTTTTGATTTTTCGGTACACGCTGCTATTTCGTTCCCATACGTCAGGAACCTACGAAACACCCCCCGGATTACACCACCAAAAAAACAGACACCCTCTGATTTGATGCGGATCCTTCCATCCTCACCGTCCGAAAGACAGAGGCATGGTCAATCAATCAATCAATCAATCAGAACCATGTGCGGTGCCGCTCCTCATCCTGCTTCCCCAAGTTGCCTCCCGCCCAGGCCGGGTTGACCTCCTCTGGAGCACCTCCAATTGGGCCTCCCAGTCTCCGAACCCTTCTCGCCCCCGCGCCCTCACCCTATTGCCGCTGGAGACGGCGGTGCTGGCGATTCGGAGGGAGAGATCGTAGTCGCGTCGGAGGGCGCGGTCGGAGAGGACCTCGTAGGCTTCCCGCGCCCGCATGAACTGCTGAGCGAAGAAGGGCTTCTCGCTGGTGGAGCGGCAGGCGTCCGGGTGCCACCGCCGCGCCTGCTGCCGGTACGCCGCCTTTATCTCCGCCGGTCCCGCCGTCTCCGCCACCGCCAGCAGCTCGTACATCGTCCCCGCCTGTGGAGACTGCGGCCGCTCCACCGTCGACACCGCCGACACCCTTAGAGGAGTCCTTCGATAAGTAGAGAACAAAGAGGGTTTGGATTGCGGAGAAAAAGAAGTAAAAAGGGGCTCTCTGAGAGAAGTAAAAGAAGAAGAGAGAGAAAGCATTGGCTTTGTATCTGCAGATAGAGAGAGAAGATTTAGATCGACTTAGCAATAGAAGATTTAGATCGACTTAGCAATAGAAAGTAAAGGAGGCACGTACGGCTTCGAATTCTAAAAGATGATGCGTTCGCTTGTATTGATGAAGGGGAGGGGAGAGGAGAGGAGGGATACATAGACCAAAAAAATTTCGAAGAGTGGGGACGATACGCAGACAGTTGCGAATGCTTTGGGGAGGACAGCCCACGGGTCTACTTTGCTTGTTTTTATTTGGAAACAATTGATACTGTGCTTGTTTGTTACGGGAGACAGCATGTGGAGCCCGCAGTTTAGATATATGGCAGCGTTTCGTTTTGATTCGAGGATAATGCATCCTACCGCCCGAAAGGATAAAAAGAAATAAAAAGGGTAATTTGAGTAAATGGATGGATGGCTGAAATCTTGTAAAAAATACAGAATCTTTCTAGAATTCTCTGACCCGGCTGATAGGTGGACCTTACCTTTTCTGGTGTAGAAGCTAGGGGGGGCTGGTTTTCATGCAGTTTGTCTTGCTTTTCTAGACGTTTGAAATTTTTGCTGTTGGAAAATTGAATAAGATTATCATTTGTATACGCGGAGTCAGGAGTGGCATCTACGTCTGGTTGAAACGGTCGTCACTGACGTTCTCAAGCACGACCCTGACATCAATCGGTTTTGATGTTCGGCTCATGGGTTAATCTGTAAGCTAAATTAAGCATCAATATACGTACTTCATCATGGATCTAAAATTTTGAATAAAAATTTTATATTTAAAAAATATCATAAATTTAGGATCTTGAACCAAAATTTTTCGTATTAAAAGAGAAGGAATTCAAATTTCATAAGCTGGGCTACATAATCTAACATTCGATCGGGTAATCAAATAACATTAAGATTTAATAGTATAAACATTAGGTGCGCATAAAGAAACAAATCTCTCTATTAATGTTCACCATGATTACCTTAGTATGGCAAATTGCTAAATGCAAGTTATGATGGTTATATACTATTTATGCAGTATATTTCCTTCCATATACCACAACACTTGCAACTCAACACACTAGGTCTATAATATAGATATATTCATTATGGTCTACAGTAATGTCTCGTAGAGACTTTCTTGTTATAATTAACTCAAGATATAAGTTATGTGTACACCATTATGAGAAATAGAAAATTCATTGATGTATATCAGAAACACATTATTGGGTTCAGAGTATCAAAATTATCATTAAAATATTATTAATAAATACAACCAAGACCCATTTTATGTACATGTTCTTTAAATGTCTTTGGTTGTAAACCTTTTATCAATATTTCTACTATCATGAGATCAGTTCTAATATATTTAATAGACACTCTTTATTTTTAAACCTTCTTCTTAATGGTAAAATATTTTAATTCCATATGTTTGGCATCTTTTGAGTATTTGTCATTCTTTAAGAAGAATATTACCGCAGAATTATCATAATAAATTTTCAGCGGCTTGGTAATGGTGTCGACAACCCCAAGTCCTATAGTCATAATGCTTGGATTATAGCTTCAAAACATGCCACAAACTTTGCTTCCATAGTGGATGAAGCAATGACAGACTGTTTGGTACTTTTCCATGATATTGTTCCTTTAGCCAACATAAATAGATAACCAAATATGGATTTTCTGCTGTCAACGCATCCAGCAAAATTTGAATCCGAGAATCCAATCATTTCTAAATGATCGCATCTCTTATACATGAGCATGTAATTTTTTGTGCGCCTCCAAACTTTTTTTGCAACTTTCCTATGATCTATTCTAGGATTACTCTGATACCTGCCTAACATTCCAACTGCAAAGCTAATATCTGATCTTGTGCAAGTTTGCATATACATAGACTGCCCACAATTGAAGTATAATTAGGAATTGATTCCATTACTTTACATTCTACAACATGCTTTGGACATTGCATGAGATTGAATTTGTCCCTTTTCTATATTGGAACAATTCCTACTGAACATTTGTCCATATTAAATTTTTCTAAAATTCTTTCAATATATCCTTTCTGAGACAATCCTAAAACACCTTGTGATTTGCCATGGAATATTTCAATTTCTATCACATAGGATGCCTCTCCCATATCTTTCATTTCAAAATTCTTTGAGAGAAAATTTTTCATCTCACAAAATATCTCTAAATCATTAGCAGCAAGTAAAATATCATCAACATATAGAACTAAGAATATAAACTTGCTCCTACTGATCTTTTGGTATATACACCAATCAACGGTATTTTCCTTAAATCCAAAAGATGTTATGGTATCATTGAACTTGATGTACCATTGCTGAGAAGCTTATTTAAGTCCATATATTAACTTTTTTAAGTTGCACACCATTTGACCTTTTCCTTCTATTGAGAAACCTTTAGGTTGATCCATACTGTTGGGATTTCATAGTTTCATGCATGCAAAAAAATTTTCAAACAAGTATGCAGTGAAAATTAAAATTTTAAATTAAATCAAATTTAATCTAAGCATGCATAAGATCAAATCTTAAAATTATAAAATAAGATCTATATATGTGAGATAGGATTCAGATACAGAAATCAAATAGAGAAGAATAAATAGAAAAGATCTAATCTTCATACCTTAGCATGGATCGATCTACATCGTGAATCGATGATCGTGGATATTTTTCGAAGGTTCCTTAAAATCGTACAAGCATTCGATCTCTACGGGTATGTTGGGAATAGTGTCCCAAAGCCAATCGTCAGCCTGTTGACGGTTGTGCTCTTTGTTGTATTAGTACATAAATTATAAATAAATAAAAATTATTTTGATATTTTTCATCATAAATTATCATCTTCTAATGAACTCCTTTGTTGTGGTGAAGTCCTTAGGACTATTTAGACTCGACAAAGGAGGATTTGTCGTTTAGTCCTTAAATCTGTTCGCGACCAAATGATACGTTGTTACCAAGGACAACAATGTTTATCGAGCATAGGTCGTTGTGTGCCATATAGGTTGGTTGTCCTCTTAACCAAGGAGTGTGGAGACACTGGTATGGCATACAGGTGAGATGTAAGGGTACATCTGCACTGAACGTGACCGACTCCGGAGCTATCTCTGCTGTCAAGATTTGCTCTGATGGGATATGGGTATAAATGTCCCTCCGACTTGAGACCGCCACGGTGACTTGCAAGCAACTCACTACACTTAGGCACTGGACTACCTGAATTTCTAATTCAGTGACGGAAGGCTGCTGGGTGTAGTCAAGTACTTGACTTATTGGTGCGTGTGTCAAGATGGGATTGACCACTCTAGTTCAGGAGCTGTATACAGTCGTGTTTCAATTTAGTAAAACCTTAGCCAGGGTAGTCCTAGTGAGGAGTCACAGGACTGTTTGAGTTGAATACGACTCGGATGATCTAATCAGGGTTGATAGTTTAACCCTGAGTCATCCTAAACACAGGGGTCAAAAGTGATGAATTATACAGTAACCATATTCACGTAGGTTCTGAGTGTTGCGATTGTGACTATTCGATCTATCCGGACGTCGGGTACCATTACTAGATGGTCACTTCGATTAGTACAGAAATTGGTTCCTGTGCTACCGGCTTAGGTTCAAACCTGTGGGGTCACACACATTAGAGGTTCCTATCTGATCTGATGGCTGATGAAGAGTCCTAATATTCGTGGACTATGAGTCCTACGTGTCCGAGACTCTGTGATCGAGAATCAGGATTCTTTGATCATAAGTCCCACACATTTTGGGTACCGGGGTCAAGAGTCCCACTGGTTTGGGACTCTACGATCAAGGTTTCATATTAATGGACTTTGATATCCGATTGCCTATCGGATTTGGACTCAATATTTATGAGAGATTTTAATTAGTGATTTGATCGCTAATTAACTCAATTTGATTGAGTAATTATTTTTGGATCAAGTCCAATTGAATTGAATTCAGTTGGGTTTGACCTGATTAGGTTAAGAGTTGACCTAATCGTCGAGATGGTTTGGTCCCTAATTTGATCAGGGTTGGACTTAGTCAATTCTTGATTTGATTTGGATTTTATTGAGCCTAATTAAGCCTAATTAAGTTGGATTTAAATTAGTCTAATTGGGGCTAACTTTTTGGTTCAATTAGGTTGGTTTAAATAATGAAACCACCTTGACCCAAACTTCCTGCGCCACCTCACAATCTCCACGCCCATTTGAATTCACGAGAAGAAACTTCTCGTGAATTTTTTCTCATGCAAAGCCCTTCTCATGCCCACTCTTGTGTGCTAATATTTGGATAAAGATGATTAGTTAGCCATTCAAATTCAAAGCGTGTTTGAATTTGAATGGATAACTTATCTCTTGCACCTACATGACATTATCCACTTTAGCGCCCCACATTTCACACGAGAAAAAGTTTCTCATGAAACCTTTCCACGCACAAAGACTCCACACCCTTCTCTTCTCACGCCATAAGTGGATAGGGATGAGTTGGTTTTAGTTTGAATTCAAATTTGATTTAAATTCAAATGTGTAACCACTTGTCTTTATCCTCTCACGCAGATAAGACACATTCGACGTTGTTTTAAAAAGAGGAGAAAGGTGGGGCATGCGTAGAAAAATTTTGAGAGAGAAAGTGGGCCGTGTAGAACTCTTGTGCGCGAGTGGGAAGTCTAAAACTTCCGAGAGAAAAAGAAAGAAAAGAAAGAAAATTGGGTGCAGGATTTTCAGTGTGTTCCCTAAGGTTTCAGCCTGGGGTTCGGAAAGTGAGTTAGTGAGCTACGAGTGTCGTGAGCTCACCAAATTTAAGGAAGAGTATCTTCTACCTCTCAAGCATGTTTACTGATGATTCAGAACATCTGTGAAATCGACAAACATCGATCGAAGGAGTTCGATTAGCATCGATCGTCAAAAGGACTCTACAACGAGCTAGCACTCGTGAGGAGCCGATCAGATTGGAAGCCTCGTGTGGATGATCCGCAGAGGCCAGATACACTGTGTGGCTATGTTGCGATGATCAGAGCCTTCCGACGGTGATCAGATTACGGTGATCGACTACCCGCACAAATGTATTGTGTTCTGAACACATAACAGTAAATTATTTACTGTTCAAATTTGAATTTCAAATTTAAATCCATACATGCTGTATATCATATTTAGATCCTAGTGTAGGATAAACACATATTAATTAATTATATTAATTAATTATTTTTATTATAAAATAGTAATTTTGAAAAAGTTTTAAAATTATCATTTTACCTCTGCACTCAAATTTTGCTTCAAATGATATCAGAACAGGTTCTAAGATATGATATATGAATTTGCATGCGTAGATTAAGTTGTAATCTAAAAGTTTAAATTTAAAATTTAAAATTCAAAATTTAAAATTTGAATTTTGAAAGTTGTTCAAAATTCAAAATTCAAACATTTGAAATTCAAAATTTGAAATTTAAATTTTGAAATTTAAAATTCAAAATTCAAAATTCAAAAATTTGAAATTCAAAATTTGAAATTTAAAATTTAAAATTTAGTTGAAATTTTAAATTTAAAATTTAAAATTTAAAATTCAAAATTTAAAATTCAAAAATTTGAAATTTAAAATTTGTTTGAAATTTGAAATTCAAAAATTTAAAATTTAAAATTTAAATTTTGAAATTGATATATTTAGATATACATGATCCAAGTAGCAAGTAATCGAATTGAGTTGGTTGCCATGGCCGTCCGATCATAGGAGAAAAGTAGGGTTTAAAGGCCCTCTCCTCCCATTCGATGGGATCTCCTATGGCGGTAGGGGTGCTACTACAATTATATCCCATGCAGATGAAGCAGAGAAAGGACTTAATTATAAAGGTTCAATTATAAAATTTATCATGAATGTGTTAGATTAGATCTAAAGGAATATTCATGATTTATTTTGATTGAGTTATTTTCTGTTATGTAATTAGCAATAGGATTGCTATTTATGAAATGTGCTGATCTATTTATGAAATGAGTCAACATATTTGGTGAACAGAAAATAAAACTTTTCAAATTTAAAAATTATTTTTGAAAAGCCAAACCCTAATCCATCAGCCCAAATACTTAATTAAAAGAATTAAGTGTTGTCAAGTCGGTCTAGAATTATGAATTAAAATCTAAGACAATTGCATAAACTTGTGGGTCAATGGGTTAGATGGATTAGGTCCGTAATTGGGTTAGATCTAAGGTTAGCTTAAAGAAATAGACTAAATTAGAGTAATTGGTCAAATCTAATCAAAAATTGAATTAGATTAGGTCAAGGACACTCTAGACTCAACTCCAATAGTTGTAGTTGAATGGGTCCATGTCTTTAACTAGACCAAGATGGACTTAATTCATGGCTACACGGTGGAACCCTATTTACTAAGTTGATCAAATTAAAACTAATGAACCGGTTGGTGTCTAAGGTAAGTTTGGCAGTTTGACCAGTGGTTCTTAAGGGGGAGCTACTCGCATTGATTCGATCTCTGACAAGTTAATGGCTTATCCCCACCACTGATCTCACTTACCTGGCCAACCTGGTGAGTTAGATTTTGATTAGATCACTTGGTGATTAGGACTCACCCATGTCATTAGGTAAATCAGTGTGATTGATTTAGGTGCTCCTAATGCCGGCTTTAATTAAATCTTTTTTAATCTGACTTGGTGAAGTCAGTGGGAGGATTGAAATTGGCTGGTTAATTTCTTCTCTTCCTTCACTTAATAAAATCCTCAAAATTATTAGGTCCCTAAAATGATTAAGTTATAGTGATAACTAAGTCATAGCCTCCCATTAAGTGAGTGATAATGAGTCCATTAGTTTAATAATCATTGGAGGCCCAAAGGCCTGGTGCTTATTGACTAATGGAATTATCATTCATAGTATGATAATTTGGTTTGAGTCTTTCTGATGGTGGTCAGGTTGGCCGGCCAAAGTCGGGCCTGATCATTTATTGGTCTGATTCACTAAATCAAGTCATGTTAATGGTTAGACCTAACCAGATCTTTTCAGTGGAGGCCAAAGCCTACTAATTAGGTTCTGGGGCAAAATTGATTACTAGAAATTGTTTAGAGAAATAACTGGTTATGAACCTACCCATAGATGCACATGGGTTGACCAACCAAAGTTGGGCTCGTGTGTAGTTTGTGTGGATTCTAGTACCCACTAAGGAATTAAAGTAATTCCTCGAATTGGAGGTTGAGGCTACCAGTTCGTAAAAATATTGGAAGAAACTTTAGACTAAAGTCCAAGTCTTTAGTATCAATAATTTATGTACTAATAGAGGTCTGGTTTTCTTTTATGCAGCTATGGCCACTACCCTGTCGCTCCGATCATTATTAGATAATGACAAGCTCATGGGATCTAATTTTGATAGCTGGTATCGAAAATTAAAAATCATCCTTGAGCATGAGCAGATCCTTTATGTAGTAATGGATCCAGCACTTGAGGAGCCAGCCCCGAATGCTAGAGGGACGGTTCGAGATACTTATCAGAAGTGGCTCAACGACCGCACCATCGTTCGGTGCATAATGCTGGCGACAATGAATGATGAGTTCAGCTGTAGGTTTGAGTATGCCCAACCGCAGGAGATGCTTCAAATGTTGAACGACTCCTTTGGCATGCCTGACGATGTTGAAAGGTATAAAACTAGTTATGCCATTTTCAATGCTCGAATGAGAGATGAGACCTTAGTCACTGATCATGTACTGTACATGATCGAAATAATTGAGCGCCTAAGTAAACTGGGCTTTCCCCTGCATGAGCAGCTCGGTAAGGATGCGATCCTTAATTCATTGCCCAAGTCCTTCCTCCCCTTCCTTACTCATTTTCGAATGACAAAGCCAGCAGTGAACTATCATGGCTTGTTGGGGTTGCTGCAAAACTTTGAGAAGGACCACCAGCTCCATAAGGAGTCGGTGAATGTTGTGGGAGGGTCTTCTTCTGGTCGTCGACCCTTTAAGAAAAGGAAGAAGAACAAGAAGAAGAAGAATAAGAGGGTGCAGCCGCATGCTGGGACGTCTGCACAGGGTCAGACCATGAAGCGCAAGCCCGATCAGAGCCAGGTGGAGTGCTTCTTTTGCAAGAAGCAGGGGCACTGGAAGAGGAACTGTCCTCTATACATTGCCTCCCTGGACCCAAACAGGCCGAAGAAGAAGCAAGGTAATTATATGATAACACCTTGCAACTTTTTCATTTGTGATACTACTGCCTGGGTATTGGATACCGGAAGCCCTTATCATATTTGCAATTCGTTGCAGGGTCTGCAGGTCAGTAGGAGATTTGATGATAGCGAGTGGTTCCTGAATGTTGGAGATGGAAGCAAAGTTCCAGTTCTAGCTTTAGGAATCATGAACCTTGTAATCAATTCTCGTAATGTAATTCTGAGTGAATGTCACTATTGTCCAAGCTTTTTATTAAATATTATTTCTGTAGGCCTTTTGGCCATGTACGGTTATCAATTTTTAATAAAAGAAAATATTTGCAATATTATTTTGAATGGTGTTACAATGTTTGTTGGACAAATAAATAATAAAATTTACTTACTGTCACAGCCTGTTAATGTAGTTCAAACCTCCGGTAAATGCCCTAGAATAGATAATGTGTCAGAAGTCTACCTTTGACACTATAGGCTAGGTCATATCAATAAGAACAGGATAAACAGATTGGCTCAAGAAGGAATTCTTGAAGTTGGTGATTGTGAATCACTTCCAACATGTGAGTCCTGTCTTCTTGGAAAGATGACCAAGTCACCTTTTACTGGAAAAGGTGAGCGAGCCAGTGAACTCTTGGGTCTGGTACATTCTGATGTATGTGGACCCATGAGCTCAAGTGCAAGAGGTGGATATTTCTACTTCATAACCTTCACAGATGACCTATCAAGGTATGGGTATGTCTATTTAATGAAGCATAAGTCGGAGTTGTTTGAAATGTTCAAACTATTCCGAAATGAGGTAGAAAAATAAACTGGAAAGTGTATTAAAACTCTTCGATCTGATCAAGGAGGTGAATACCTTTCCAATGAGTTTTTGACATATTTAGGAGAGAATGGGATTCTCTCTCAGTGGACTCCTCCTGGAACACCACAGCATAATGGTGTGTCTGAAAAGAAGAATCAGACCTTGTTAAACATGGTCCGATCCATGATGGGGTTTGCTGGTCTGTCGATCTCCCTCTGGGGATATATGCTCGAATCGGCTTGTTACCTTCTAAATAGGGTTTCGAGTAAGTCTGTAACCAAAACACCATATGAGTTATGGATAGGACGTAAGCCAGTACTCTCGCACCTTAAGGTTTGGGGGTGTCCGGCTTATGTTAAACGTTTAATTACGGATAAGCTTGGACCTAGGTATGACAAGTGTAATTTCATAGGGTACCCAAAAGAGACCAAAGGGTATTATTTCTACCTAGTTGATGAGAAAAAGATGCTTGTCAGCCTTAAGGCAATCTTTTTAGAAAAAGAGTTCCTTGGTGAAGGGACTGTTGCCTCTAAGGTCGAACTTGAGGAAGTTCGACAGGTGAAAAAACCAACACAAGTAGCTGAACTTGAACCGAATTTGATTAGATCAGATCCAGAGCCCATTGTTCCTGCACCCTTAAGGCGATCTGGTAGAGTACCACGTCAACCGGACAGATACTATGGTTTCTTGATCCAGGATGGAGATCCTATCGAACTTGATGAAAACGATGAGGATCCGATCACCTACTTGGATGCAATGCAGAGACCTGACTCTGAGAAATGGCTAGAGGCCATGAAATCCGAAATGGAGTCCATGAAGGTCAACGATGTGTGGACATTGGTTGACCCACCCGAAGGAGTAAAATCCATAGGGTGTAAATGGGTCTTCAAGAGGAAGAGAGGTACAGACGGAAAGGTGGAAACCTATAAAGCCCGTCTGGTTGCCAAAGGATATCGTCAATATTATAGTATAGACTATGACGAGATATTTTCTCCTGTGGTAATGCTCAAATCCATTCGGATTATGCTTGCGATAGCTACCCATCTGGACTATGAAATCTGGCAGATGGATGTGAAAATAGCTTTCCTAAACGGAGAGCTGGACGAAGAGGTGTATATGATACAACCTGAAGGATTCACATCCACAGATGAGTCTAAGGTGTGCAGGCTATAGAGGTCCATTTATGGACTTAAGCAGGCATCCCAGAGTCGGAACATACATTTTGATAGGACGATCAAGACGTATGACTTCGTTAAGAACGGAGAAGAGCCCTGCATTTATAAGTGGGCTAATGGTCCAGTAGTAGTATTTCTTGTATTGTATGTGGATGACATTCTCTTAATCGAGAATGATATCCCTGCATTACAGGGAATAAAGATTTGGCTGTCGTCATAATTCTCCATGAAGGATCTGGGAGAAGCTTCCTACATCCTAGGGATGAGGATCTATAGGGATAGATCTAAAAGGTTGCTTGACTTATCTCAGTTCACGTACATTGATAATATGCTGAAAAGGTTCAGCATGGAGAATTTCAAGAAAGACTATCTACTGATAGGCCATGAAATTTCTCTCTCAAAGAGGGATTGTCCAACAACACCTCAAGAGAGAGAGCGTATGGGTAGAATTTCATATGCTTCAGCAGTGGGATCTATCATGTACGCCATGACATGTACACGACCAGATGTGGCATACTCACTAGGGATAGTGAGTAGATACCAATCTGATCCAGGAGAGAATCACTAGAAGGTTGTTAAAACCATCCTGAAGTATTTAAGAAATACTAAGGACCAGTGGCTTGTTTATGGTGAATCGGACTTGAGACTTATAGGATTTACAGACTCTAGTTTTCAGTCTGATCACGATGACAGCAATAGTGTGTCGGCATTTATTTTTACCCTTAATGGTGGAGCTGTCTGTTGAAAGAGTTTCAAGCAGCATACAGTGGCTGATTCAGTTTGCGAGGCGGAGTATGTCGCTGCATTAGATGCTGCTAAAGAAGCGGTGTGATTGAGAAAATTCATCACCGAGCTTAGATTAGCACCCTCCCTTGTTGGTCCAGTTCTGCTCTACTGTGACAGCTCTGGAGTCATAGCTCAGGCGAAGGAACCAAAGGCACACCAGCGGACGAAGCACATTCTGTGCCACTACCATCTCATCCGAGAAATTATGGATCGAGGTGACGTCGACCTTCAGAAGATCAACGGAAAGGAAAACCTGACCGACCCATTCACTAAAGCCATTGCGGTGAAGGAGTTCGACGACTTCAAGTCGAAGATGGGTATTAGATACTGCATCGATTGGCTTTAGGCCAAGTGGAAGATTGTTGGGAATAGTATCCAAAAGTCAATCGTCAGTCTGTTGACGGTTGTGCTCTTTGTTGTATTAGTACATAAATTATAAATAAATAAAAGTTATTTTAATATTTTTCATCATAAATTATCATCTTCTAATGAACTCCTGTGTTGTGGTGAAGTCCTTAGGACTATTTAGACTCGACAAAAAAGGATTTGTCGTTTAGTCCTTAAATCTGTTCGCGACCAAATGATACGTTGTTACGAAAGACAACAATGTTTATCGAGCATAGGTCATTGTGTGCCATATAGGTTGGTTGTCCTCTTAACCAAGGAGTGTGGAGACACTGGTATGGCATATAGGTGAGATATAAGGGTACATCTGCACTGAACGTGACCGACTCCAGAGCTATCTCTGCTGTCAAGATTTGCTCCGATGGGATATGGGTATAAATGTCCCTCCGACCTGAGACCGCCACGGTGACTTGCAAGCAACTCACTACACTTAGGTACTGGACTACCTGAATTTCTAATTCAGTGACGGAATGCTGCTGGGTGTAGTCAAGTACTTGACTTGTCGGTGCGTGTGTCAAGATGGGATTGACCACTCTAGTTCAGGAGCTGTGTACAGTCGTATTTCAATTTAGCAAAATCTTGACCAGGGTAGTCCTAGTGAGGAGTCACAGGACTGTTTGAGTTGAACACGACTCGGATAATCTAATCAGGGTTGACAGTTTAACCCTGAGTCATCCTAAACACAGGGGTCAAAAGGGATGAATTATACAGTAACCATATTCACGTAGGTTCTGAGTGTTGCTGTTGCCCAGCTATGCAACCCAAGAGGGGGGGGTGAATTGGGTTTCTAAAAATTTTAAGCCCAACAGATTACTTATGAAGATCAAAATAAAGACTTTAATTCAATATTAATTACCTAAAGCATGAATGCAAGAATATAATAAAGAAATAAAGTGAAGAGATAAAGCACACCACAAACACAAGGATTTATAGTGGTTCGGTGCTAACCTTGCACCTACATCCACTCCTCAAGATCCTACTTGGAAATTTCAAACCACTATCCTCTGTATTCAACCCGAATACAAAACATCAGAAACTCCGACACTAGCTATCCCAAGCTAGAACACTTGTTTTTCGGGTACAAATAAATCCAAAACACTCCGATTTCAGGTTCGGATCAACCTTTCTTTATTTTGGAAATCCTCCAAAAACAAGAACAAAAACTCACAAAGAGTTAGAAAATTTAAAGCACAAATTAATACAATAACAGCTCCTTTAAATGAGCGAATATAACAATAAAAGTTTTACTCAAATGAAGAACCCCTTTTTCGAAATTTCTCAAAGTGGATGAACGCTTGAATGCTTGAGAAGAGGTTGATTGTTGATTGAAGATCTCTTGAAAGCTTTGAAACAATCTCTAGATCAAGGTTGAAACAATAGGCGTGAAGAATTCTCTCCTTGAAAGATCTTGCTTTTCTCTTTCACAATCTCTCTGGTATATTGTGGATCCTCTCTCTTTTTCTCTTTGGATTTTTTGTTGATCTCAGACTTTTTTTTACAAATTTCGGATCCTCTCTTCTATTCTTTTCTTTTGATCTGCCAATTTTTCTTCTTCGTTTTCTCTCCAATTTGATCTGCTATTTAAACTACAATTTCTTTCACCATTTCAAGCATTTTGTAGCATTAGAAGCAAGAGAAAATAATTTAGGTAGATAAAGAGCCGTTAGAGGATTTTTAGGAAGCATAAATGGCAATTAAAACGGGCAAAAAAATAGCCGTTGCTGACAATTCCCGTCGCAGGGGTCGACTCATGAGTCGACTCATGCTTCAGGGGTCGACTCATGAGTCGACCTCTGTTGCAAAAACCAGAGAATGCTTTTCTGGAATTTCTTGGCTCAAATTAGCAGGGGTCGACTCATGAGTCGACTCATGCCTTGTGGGTCGACTCATGAGTCGACTCACAGGTCGTGTCAAGCCAGAAAACTAGCATGCCAAGGAGAATTTTTTGCGTGCCAATCAGCTCACAATGCCATGAGTTGACTCATGAGTCGACTCATGCACTTCAAACCTTCATAACTTCAAGAATATAAGTCCAAACACAATAAAATTTTTACCAATAGATTTCAAATCATTTGTTCTACCAAATGGTACTATCAAATCAGGATTTTAGTAAAATTATGATTTTGCCCTTGAAGAGCATAAGGACTTTTTCATTTTAAAATTATTTGTATCCCTTCAATTTGCTTTGTAATCATCAAAATCAATCTAGGAGCAACAATCTCCCCCTTTTTGATGATGACAAAACATTTGAACAAAAATACTTATGTTAATGCATTAATTTCAAAAGAATCCATTATAGGTGTATATGCTTGAAAAGAGTATGATTCTTTTGGCATGTAATATAAAAAATAGTTTGTCTATTTTCTTAAAGATTTGAAAAGGGTATTAAATCATTTTGAGCAAGAGAAGATAAATAACTTTTGCAATGTATCAGAGCAAGAAAAATAATTTTTACAATGATATCAGAAAAGATTTTATAATGTATCGGAGCAAGAAAATTTTATAATATATCAGAAAAAATTTCACAGTGTATTAGAACAAATATCAGAGAAAATTTCACACTGTATCAGAGCAAAAAAATATATATCAGAAAAACTTTCTCACTGTATCAGATCAAATGTTATAATTTATCAGAGAAACCTTCACACTGTATCGGATTAAATTTTATCATGTATCAGAGAAAAAAAATATATATCAGAGAAACTTTCTCACTGTATCAGATCAAATGTTATAATTTATCAGAGAAACCTTCACACTGTATCGGATTAAATTTTATCATGTATCAGAGCAAGTTAAAAGAAATTGTAGGGTGTATCAGAGTAAAATAAATTTCTTAAGTTGTATCAAGGTAAATAAAATTTCAAAAGATGTATCAGAGCAAGTTTGAATTTTGAAATATATCAGAGCATAAAAAAATACTTATTTGCATTGTACTTATAATTTTGCTTTTGATGGATAACTTTTTGTTTAAGTTCTGTCTGATACCAAATTTCTCAAAGTTTTGTTTAATCTTTCAATCCTTGTTTTTGTTTAATTTCTCCAATATTTGTTTAATTTCTTCAATATTTGTTTTAATCTTTCAATCTTTGTTTTTGTTTAATTTCTCCCCCTTTTTCTCATAATTTAGGGTTTTGCTTTTTGTCTAATTTCAATTTTTGTTTTTGTTTAACTTCTCCCCCTTTTTGACATCATCAAACATAGTTAACTCTTCCTTTTCTTTTTCTGAAATATTCTTTATTGTCTTCCTCTTTAGAGTTTTTCACAGATGTTTGCTCCCCCTTAATATAGCAATTATCAACAGCAAACAACAACAAGGAGAAGACAATATTTCAACAAGAAGAAAATATATAACCAAAATATGATCATTACAAAGAGGTAGAAATATAGGTAAAAGATGATTCCATTAATATCATAATTGTTTCAATATATAGTTCTTAAAAATAAAATTCAACCAGCTAATTTCAATACATGGCCCCGAGGTATAGATCCTAGAACAAGATACTAACTCCTAGGACCTAGTAAAGATCAAGATAAGTCAATGATCGGAGTCATCAGATATAGGGTGAGGAGATGATGGATCAGAAGTGCGTCCTCTACCCCGTCTGCCTCTGCCACGAGTAGGAGAGCGAGATGAACTGGGAGGCTGAGAATGCTGAGATGCTAGGGCTGATACCATGAGTCTAATAGAATCAAGTACGTTCAGTGCTCTGGAAACAGATTGAAGTAGAGCAGTGAACTGGGTGGTAGCATGCTCACTCGATCCTCGGATCTCTTTCCTCAGTAATTCATATCCACCTTCTAGTGCTCCTCTGAGCCTGCCAGCCTCTGCAGTGAGGTCTGTGACCTCAATAGTAGACTCCTGTGGCTGGGGATGGGCCAATGCAAGGACTTGCCCCTGCAAGTCAAGAACTCTGCCAGTAAGTCTCCAGACTGTATCCTCAAGTTGCTGTATCCTGATGGACTGATCTAAAATCATCTGAAATACAGTGGAGATGTGGGGAGTAATGGTCTGATCAGAAGAGGTAGCTCCAGGTGCAAAAGAAGTACTACTCTACTGGCTAAACAGCAAAGAAGCCACACGCTGTGAAATATGCTCGATCTGATCGTCAGCCAGTTTGAACTCTGAATGAGGTGCTCTGCTCTCTGGCTGATACACTGGTGTGGGCATCCTAGTAAACTCAGAAGGGCCAGCCTCAGTATCAGGAATGAACTGGGTATCTGGTGAAGCTGCCCTGAAATCATGTACAGGAGAAGATGGACCTTCTTCTTCTACTCTGCCTTCAGTTCTGTCTTCAGCTCTTTCCTCAGCTCTTTCTTCAGAGCCCTTGATCCAACCACCAACAGTCTTTGTAATTTCCATTCGGTGCAGGCTGTGTTGGTTGAAAGTGTCCACATGTGAGAGTTTGGTAGGTGCCTCCCCCTCACAGCTAACTCCAAACCTCCTGAATACTCTAGTAAGAGCCATACCATAAGGCAAGTGTGCCTTGGATCTGTTCAAAGTTTCTCTCATGGCCTCTATCATAAGTGCAGGGAGGTTTAGGGGGGTCTGAGTGATGACATGAAACATGACACAAACATCTCTGCCAGACAGTAAGTCATGTCTACCACTCCTAGGAAAGAAGAGTTTTGAAACTATCTGATGCAGGACCCTCATCTCAATGGACAATAGCTTTGCTTCCAATTTGTTTAAACTTCCTGAAAAAGTTTTTCCTAAGATAATTCTGATCCCTTCTTCTTTAATTGGGAGTTTCATATATGAGTATCCTTCACTAGGCAACTGAAGTATTTCTCCCAATATCCTAGGATCCAAGCATATGTCAATCCCCTTGACTGTTGAAGTCACTGACCCGTTTCCATAATTTAGGTTCTGGTAGAACTCTCTGACTAGATCAACATAGGTGACTTCCTTAAGGGAGCAGTAAAGTTTCCATCCTTGATTTTTGATCTTGGTAGCAAAAGTAAAGCCTTCTTTCTCAAAGAACCGAAAGTCTATGTTTTTCCCGGTTTCTACTTTTCTATCAGAAAGAGGATTTACACTGGGGCTTATTGAGGATTGAGAGGGACCTTGAGCAGGTACTGAGACTAGAGTGGAAACACTAGAAAACTGAGCAAGCCTTTTCTTTCGGACAATTTCCTCAAGCTCTCGGATTGATTTTCTTCTTTGGGGAAGTTTCATTTTTGGAGCCATATCCAATAAAGTAGCAGACAAGGAGACTTGAATTCAGTGGAGGAGGGATCACAAGAGAATGAAGAGAGATTTTAGAGGAGAAAAGAAGCGGATTTCGAATGAACGGTGAAGTTCTAGGGCACGTTCCACCCACGCCGAGCAATGCGAGAAAGCACGAGAAATCTCTTTTCCAAGGAGGCGATTTTTGGTGGAGAGTAGGAGGGAGAATTGCCTCAGAATTGATCCTTGGATTTGGAGCAAGAGGAGTTGGAGAAGACGGCTTTTGGAAGAAGAACGATGGGAAGATGAGTCGTCTCACGAACAGGGTTTCCCGTTTAAAAACAATGAACCCGATGGAGGTTTGTGGGATTTACAAGTTTGCCATTGAGTCGACTCATGGGGGTCGACTCATGAAGTTCAGAAATTCAGGAAAAATGCAAATAAATTCCAAAAAAAATTTAAAATTTTGAGTGAAGGAATTTTGCTCAATGATAAGTTTTTAGAGTGATAAATCTGAGCTTTTGGGACCAGGATAGATGTTGAAAATTGAGTTCTAAGAGTTTTTTTTTGACATCTATTCTTTGAAAATTGAGAAATTTCAGACAAATGGATCTATAATTCCTAGTTTTCTCCTAATTTCACAGAATCTATCCTCACTAAGGGCCTTTGTAAAGATATCGGCTAATTGATTTTCAGTGCAAACATATTCAAGAATTATATTTTTGTTTTGAACATGTTCTCTTATAAAATGATGTCTTATTTCAATATGTTTGGATCTTGAGTGTTGTATTGGATTTTTAGATAGATTTATGGCACTTGTATTATCACATTTTATCGATGTTTCATTAAGTTTGATTCCAAAATCTTCGAGTTGTTGCTTAATCCACAAGATTTGAGCACAACAACTTCCGGCTGCAATGTATTCAGCTTCAGCCGTAGACAGTGCCACCGAATTTTATTTCTTGCTAAACCATGAGATTAGGTTTACTCCAAGAAATTGGCAAGTTCCACTTATCTAATTTACATCCAGCAAAATCAGCATCTGAAAATCCTAACAAATTAATTTGTGAGTCCTTAGAGTACCATAACCCTATAGTTTGTGTACCATTTAAGTATCTAAGGATTCTTTTAACAGCATTCAAATGAGATTCCTTAGGATTAGATTGATATCTAGCACATAAGCAAACACTAAACATGATATCAGGCCTACTTGCAGTTAAATACAATAATGAGCCAATTATACCTCTGTAGTATTTTAAGTCTACGCTTTTACCTTCATCATCCTTGTCAAGCTTACTTGAGGGACTCATTGGTGTGCCAATTGGTTTGCAGTTCTCCATTCCAAATCTTTTGAGTAGTTCCTTGGTGTACTTGCTTTGGGTGATGGAGATTCTCTTTTTTGATTGTTTGATTTGGAGTCCGAGGAAGAAGGTGAGTTCTCCCATCATGCTCATCTCGAACTCTCCCTGCATAAGCTTAGCAAAGTCTTGACAAAGGGATTCATTAGTAGACCCAAAAATTATGTCATCAACATAAATTTGTATAATTAGCATATCATTTTAGTTTCTTTTAATAAATAGGGTTATATCTACATTGTCTCTTGAGAAACCATTATTTAGTAGAAATTTGCTTAGCCTTTCATACCATGCTCTAGGTGCTTGTTTTAGACCATATAAAGCTTTATTTAATCTAAAGACATGATTGGGAAAAGCATGATTTTCAAATCCAGGGGGTTGTTCTACATATACTTCTTCAGAAATATATCCATTTAAAAATGCACTTTTAACATCCATTTGAAATAGTTTGAATTTCATAAAGCAAGCATAAGCAAGTAGAAGTCTAATGGCTTCTAATCTAGCAACAGGTGCAAAGGTTTCATCAAAATCAATTCCTTCTTCTTGATTATATCCCTTAGCAACCAGTCTTGCTTTATTTCTAATTACATTTCCATGCTCATCTAATTTGTTTCTAAAGACCTATTTTGTACCAATTATTGAATAATCTTTAGGTCTTTTCACTAAGGTCCAAACATTATTTCTTTCAAATTGATTAAGTTCTTCTTGCATAGCATTAATCCAGTTATGATCATTCTCAGCTTCTTCAAAAGTTTTAGGTTCAAATTGAGATACAAATGCACAATAATTAAGTACATCTCTAAGTGAAGAACGGGTTTTTACCCCATGCATAGGATCACCAATTATTAACTCCTTAGGGTGGTTGTGAACATACCTCCATTCCTTGGGTAAGTCATTTGTACCTTGAGGTTGTTCTTGAATTTCTTCACCTTTCTCATTTTGTTTGACTTCTTGATCCTTGTCTTCTGGAGTTGCTGAGTCTTTCAGAGTGATCTCCTTCATACCTTCTATTAGTGGATCTGCATCATCAACACCCTCATTCTTCCTTGAAGGAAGATCGTTAGATTCATCAAAGACAACATGTATGGACTCCTCAACTACTAAAGTTCTTTTGTTGAACACTCTAAATACTTTACTAGTGGAGGAGTAACCTAGAAAGATTGCTTCATCTGATTTTGCATCAAATTTATCAAGTTTTTCTTTGCCATTATTTAATACAAAACATCGGCAACCAAAAACATGAAAATATGCAATATTTGGTTTTCTTCCTTTCCAAAGTTCATAGGGGGTTTTCTTTAAAAATTATCTAGTTAAAGCACGATTTAAAATGTAACATGCTGTGTTAATTGCTTCCGCCCAAAAATATCTTGGAAGGTTGCTTTCACAAAGCATGGTACGGGCCATTTCTTCTAAGGTTCTGTTTTTCCTTTCTACTACCCCATTCTGTTGGGGTGTCCTAGGAGCAGAGAAGTTATGGCCAATTCCATTTTCATCACAAAAATTTTCAAAATCTTGATTTTCAAATTCAGTTCCATGATCACTTCTAATATTTTGAATTGAAAAACCTTTTTCATTAGAGACTTTTCGATGGAATTTAGTGAAAATATGAAAAGTTTCATTTTTGTGAGCCAAAAAGAAAACCCAAGTAAAACGAGAGTAATCATCTATTATTACAAATCCATATCGTTTTCCTCCTAGACTAGTGGTTCTAGTTGGTCCAAACAAATCCATATGTAAGAGCTCTAAAGGTCTAGAAGTTGAGACAGTGTTTTTGGATTTAAATGATACTCTAGTTTGTTTACCTAATTGGCATGCATCACAAATTCTATCCTTTTCAAAATTCAGTTTTGGCAAATCGAGAACTAAATCCTTTTTAATTAATTTTGAAAGAGAATGCATGCTAATATGTGCAAGTCTACGATGCCACAGCCAACTAGTCTCATTTATTTTAGCACTTAAGGAAACTAGGCATTGCATGTCTAATTTAGTTAAATCATTCAAGTCTACCATATAAACATTGCCATGCCTATGTCCTATAAATTTAATGCCATCGTTAATAGGACTCGTCACAATGCAAACAGATGATTCAAAACTTACTTTATACCCTTTATCACAGAATTGACTAATGCTAAATAAGTTATGCTTTAAACCTTTAACTAATAAAACATTCTCAATGTATTTGGAGGGAGTGATACCAATGTTACCTATCCTGATAATCTTTCCTTTGCCATTATCTCCAAAGGTGACCATCCCTCCATCCTTAGCATCAAGCGTGATGAATTGTGATTCATCACCAGTCATGTGTCTCGAGCATCCGCTGTCAAGATACCATTTTCTGTTTCCTTCTTGGGACGCTAGACACACCTGCAAGCAAAGGTCACGTTTCTGTCTTAGGTACCCAAGCTTTCTTGGGTCCTTTCAGGTTAGTCAGAATGGTTCCTTTTGGAACCCATATTTTCTTTGTGTTTGCATGATTGTTAATAAGACATGTGTATGATTTATGTCCTATTCTTTCACATTTAAAATAAGTAATATTTGTAGACTTGTTGCTTGAATAATTTACATAAATATCCTTCAGAAATTTTTGTTTCTTCAGGGGTTTATAACCAAGTCCAGCCTTATCATATATAGCTTTCTGATTTTCAAGGATCATATTTAGTTTGTTTGAACTTAAGGTGAACTTATCTACTATAGATTTTAGCTTGTTCATTTCATCCTTTAAGTTTTGATTTTCTTGAATCAAGGTGAATTTTTCAATTGAAAGATTTTCAGCTTGTTTCACTAAGGACTGATTTTCCAATTTCAGCTCTTTGTTTTTCTTCCCTAGTTTCTTTAATTCATCAATTGAATCATAGAATGCTTCATGCAATTCTTCAAAAGTAAATTCACTAGTGGATTCAGAAGTTACCTCATTTTCATGTGCCATCAGGCACAGATTGGCTTGTTCTGTTGAGGTTTCCTCGTCGGAGCTTGAGTCATCACTTGCACTCCAGGTCGCCATCATTGCCTTCTTTTTGAACTTCTTTGGACCTTTCTTCAATTGTGGACATTCGGATCTGAAATGTCCTGGCTTCTTGCACTCGTAGCATATAGGGGGTTGATCTTTCTCTTTTTCTTTGCTTTGTTCCCCTTTTGTGAATTTCTTTCTCATCCCCTGTTTCCTTTTTCTTAGAAACTTCTTAAATTTTTGGGTGATGAGAGCCATCTCTTCATCCTGATCTTCATCTTCAGAGTCATCCATTTCATAATCAGGCGAAGTTGTGGATTTGAGGGCAATGGTTCTTTTCTTTTTGACTTCATCCTCTTGATGTTGCTTCATGCTAAGTTCATGAGTCATCAAGGATCCAAGAAGCTCTTCTAGAGGTAGAGTGTTCAAGTCCTTTGCTTCTTGGATGGCAGTCACCTTGGCTTCCCAAGTTCTTGGCAGTGACCTGAGAATCTTTCTTACAAGTTCACTGTTAGTATAAGATTTGCCAAGACTCTTTAAACTATTGATTATATCAGTAAAACGAGTAAACATAGCAGTTATAGACTCATCATGCTCTATTTTGAACAATTCATATTTATGTACAAGCATGTTTATTTTAGACTCTTTTACTTGATTTGTTCCCTCATGGGTGACTTCTAACCTATTCCATATTTCTTTAGCAGATGCACAAGTAGAAATGCGATTAAATTCACTTGCATCTAGTGCACAATAAAGAACATTCATGGCTTTGGCATTTAATTATGCCAATTTCTTGTCAACCTCATCCCATTCTTTCTCGGGTTTGGTTGACTCCTCACCATCTATAATCTTGGTGGGTGTGTGAGGACCATTCACTATGATACTCCACATATCATAGTCGAGTGCTTGTATGAAAATCTTCATCCGAGCTTTCCAATAGGTGTAATTAGACCCATTGAAAAGTGGAGGTCGGTTTGTTGATTGCCCCTCGGCTAGAGAAGTACCAACATGGGTTGCCATAGATCTTTGGCTCTTTGATTATTAGATCAAAGAAGGGCTAGAGCACCGGCTCTGATACCACTTGTTGCCCAGCTATGCAACCCAAGAGGGGGGGTGAATTGGGTTTCTAAAAATTTTAAGCCCAACAGATTACTTATGAAGATCAAAACAAAGATTTTAATTCAATATTAATTACCTAAAGCATGAATGCAAGAATATAATAAAGAAATAAAGTGAAGAGATAAAGCACACCATAAACACAAAGATTTATAGTGGTTCGGTGCTAACCTTGCACCTACATCCACTCCCCAAGATCCTACTTGAGAATTTCAAACCACTATCCTCTGTATTCAACCCGAATACAAAACATCGGAAACTCCGACACTAGCTATCCCAAGCTAGAACACTTGTTTCTCGGGTACAAGTAAACCCAAAACACTCTGATTTCAGGTTCGGATCAACCTTTCCTTGTTTTGGAAATCCTCCAAAAACAAGAACAAAAACTCACAAAGAGTTAGAAAATTTAGAGCACAAATTAATACAATAACAGCTCCTTTAAATGAGCGAATATAACAATAAAAGTTTTACTCAAATGAAGAACCCCTTTTTCGGAATTTCTCAAAGTGGATGAACGCTTGAATGCTTGAGAAGAGGTTGATTGTTGATTGAAGATCTCTTGAAAGCTTTGAAACAATCTCTAGATCAAGGTTGAAACAATAGGCGTGAAGAATTCTCTCCTTGAAAGATCTTGCTTTTCTCTTTCACAATCTCTCTGGTATATTGTGGATCCTCTCTCTTTTTCTCTTTGGATTTTTCGTTGATCTCAGGCTTTTTCTTGCAAATTTTGGATCCTCTCTTCTATTCTTTTCTTTTGATCTGCCGATTTTTTTTCTTCGTTTTCTCTCCAATTTGATCTGCTATTTAAACTGTAATTTCTTTCACCATTTCAAGTATTTTGTAGCATTAGAAGCAAGAGAAAACAATTTAGGTAGATAAAGAGCCGTTAGAGAATTTTTAGGAAGCATAAATGGCAATTAAAACGGGCAAAAAAATAGCCGTTGCTGACAATTCCCATCGCAGGGGTCGACTCATGAGTCGACTCATGCTTCAGGGGTCGACTCATGAGTCGACCTCTGTTGCAAAAACCAGAGAATGCTTTTCTGGAATTTCTTGGCTCAAATTAGCAGGGGTCGACTCATGAGTTGACTCATGCCTTGTGGGTCGACTCATGAGTCGACTCACAGGTCGTGCCAAGCCAGAAAACTAGCGTGCCAAGGAGAATTTTTTGCATGCCAATCAGCTCACAGTGCCATGAGTTGACTCATGAGTCGACTCATGCACTTCAAACCTTCATAACTTCAAGAATATAAGTCCAAACACAATGAAATTTTTACCAATAGATTTCAAATCATTTGTTCTACCAAATGGTACTATCAAATCAGGATTTTAGTGAAATTATGATTTTGCCCTTGAAGAGCATAAGGACTTTTTCATTTTAAAATTATTTGTATCCCTTCAATTTGCTTTGTAATCGTCAAAATCAATCTAGGAGCAACAGTTGCGATTGTGACTATTCGATCTATCCGGATATCGAGTACCATTGCTAGATGGTCACTTCGATTAGTACAGGAATTGGTTCCTGTGCTACCGGCTTAGGTTCGAACCTGCGGGGTCACACACATTAGAGGTTCCTATATGATCTGATGGCTGATGAAGAGTCTTAATATTCGTGGACTATGAGTCCTACATGTCTGAGACTCTATGATCGAGAATCAAGATTCTCTGATCACAAGTCCCACACATTTTGGATACCGGGGTCAAGAGTCCCACTGGTTTGGGACTCTACGATCAAGATTTTATATTGATGGATTTTGATACTCAATTGCCTATCGGATTTGGATTCAATATTTATGAGAGATTTTAATTAATGATTTGATCGCTAATTAACTCAATTTGATTGAGTAATTATTTTTGGATCAAGTCCAATTGAATTGGATTCAGTTGGGTTTGACCCGATTAGGTTAAGAGTTGACCTAATCATCGAGATGGTTTGGTCCTTGATTTGATCAGGGGTTGGGCTTAGTCAATTCCTGATTTGATTAAGATTTTATTGAGCCTAATTAAGCCTAATTAAGTTGGATTTAAATTAGTCTAATTGGGCCTAACTTATTTGATTCAATTAGGTTGGTTTAAATAATGAAACCACCTTGTCCCAAACTCCCTGCGCCACCTCACAATCTCCATGCCCATTTGAATTCACGAGAAGAAACTTCTCATAAATTTTTTCTCATGCAAAGCCCTTCTCACGGCCACTCTTGTGTGCTAATATTTGGATAAAAATGATTAGTTAGCCATTCAAATTCAAAGCGTGTTTGAATTTGAATGGATAACTTATCTCTTGCACCTACATGACATTATCCACTTTAGCACCCCACATTTCACACGAGAAAAGGTTTCTCGTGAAACCTTTCCATGCACAAAGACTCCACACCCTTCTCTTCTCACGTCATAAGTGGATAGGGATGAGTTGGTTTTAGTTTGAATTCAAATTTGATTTGAATTCAAATGTGTAACCACTTGTCTTTATCCTCTCACGCAGCTAAGACACGTTCGATGTTGTTTTAAAAAGAGGAGAAAGGTGGGGTGTGCATAAAAAAATTTTGAGAGAGAAAGTGGGGTGTGAGGAACTCTTGTGCGTGAGTGGAAAGTCTAAAACTTTCGAGAGAAAAAGAAAGAAAAGAAAGAAAATTGGGCATAGGGTTTTCAGTGTGTTCCCTAGGGTTTCAGCCTGGGGTTCGGGAAGTGAGTTAGTGAGCTACGAGTGTCGTGAGCTCACCAAATTCAAGGAAGAGAATCTTCTACCTCTCAAGCATGTTAGTTGATGATCTGAAGCATCTGTGAAATCAGCAAACATCGATCGAAGGAGTTCGATCAGCATCGGCCGTCAAAAGGGCTCTACAACGAGCTAGCACTCGTGAGGAGCCGATCAGACCGGGAGCCTCGTGTGGATGATCCACAGAGGCCAGACATACTGTGTGGCTACGTTGTGGTGATCAGAACCTCCCGACGGTGATCAGATTATGGTGATCGACTACCTGCACAAAGGTATTGTGTTCTGAACACAGAACAATAAATTATTTACTGTTCAAATTTGAATTTCAAATTTAAATTCATGCATGCTGTATATCATATTTAGATCTTAGTGTAGGGTAAATATATTTTAATTAATTAGATTAATTAATTATTTTCACTGTAAAATAGTGATTTTGAAAAAGTTTTAAAATTACCATTTTACCCCTGCACTCAAATTTTGCTTCAGAGTATCCACACAAGACCTCGATCTGATCAAAAATTTTTTGATCTCACTAGGATGCTAGCTCCTTTATAGAGATCACATCTTGACGGTTGAAAACTCTTTGTTTCTCTCAACATCTTCTTAGAGAAAAAGAAGAGAATAGGAGGATAAAAATTTCTACGCTAAAGATCATGAGAAAAATACTTTTTTCTCTTTCTTTCTAAAATTCATGCACAAAAATCTCTGCGCTAGAGATCTAAGAAAATATGTCCAACTCTTGGGCAAAGGGGAGAGAAAAATCTATGTCCAAAACTTAGACATAAGAGAAAGAGAGAAGACTCTAACAACCAACCTTTAGTTGTTTGTAAAAAAGAAGGGATATGGCCAAAAAACCTCACACCTAGCCATTGGATGCGTGCCCTTTTTCTCCTCTCTTTTTCACGCACACCCCACACCTTTTGATGTCCAAAAATCTGATGTATATTAGGTTCATCCTGCCCCACACTTATCCCCTATTTAAATAGGGTAGTTAGGGTTTAAGATGAGAGTTTGTTGAAGTCCTTGGATGAGAAGGACTCTTCCTTGCCACCCCTTGCCTCATTGTGCCTATATTACTCATGCTAGAACTCTTTTGGCATCAACACTTGGGCGTGATATATCTCATGCAAAAATAAGTAGAGCATGGGATATATGTGGCGGCTCCTCATAGGGCTTCCTCCTGGCACAAGGAGAGATGGAGTCTAAGTTAATTTGGACTCCTCTTTAGATGGCTGATTTAAACCAAATAAATCTCTAATCAATCCTAATCAAATTAAGAATTGATTGAATCTAAATAGATTGAAATCCTAATCTAATTAGGAGCCCAAACTATTTAGATTAAAATATAATCTAATTAGGAATTAGATGTCACCCAATTAGAGAAGGATTCCTAGTCCAAATAGAAATCTAAAATCTCTTAGTTAGATCCTAATCTAATTAGAAATTTGATCAAACTCAAATCTTAATCAAACAAGAAATTGTTCTCCCATACAATTGGGTTATTTCATAATCCAATTAGGCTTGATCAAATCAAACCCATGTCAACTTAAATTGAATCTAATTCAATTAGACTTGATACAAGCCCCATTGCTCAATTAAATTGAGTCAATTAGCAATCTAATTGCTAATTAATCCTCCTATAACTCACTAACTCTTTAGCGAGTTACTTAATTACAACTTTTGTATTGGATTAATCAACAATCATATTGATGATTAAATTATATCAGAATTCTTAATCGTAATTCAACCATCTAATCAATCAAAAGACTCTTTGTGTGTGATCCCATAGATTTTATTCTGTCTGATGGTGAGATATATTATGATCCCTATCACAATATCTTTGAAACTTCTTTCAATGAGTTGGAACCATTCCAACTCTACCTATCAAAGATCATCGATCATCGAGATGATGTTTGTGGGTCTCACAATCCACTAGTAACACCTAGCAGTATGTAGTGGCAACCCAGTAGAATAAAAGGTGATGAATCTCTAGGTGTAGTTAACGTATGATACAGTCTTTCTATTATGAGTTCCAACCAGATGGTAGGTCATGGTAGGTCATTAAACCTCAATATCGTTATATAATAGATTCAATTAGCTCGAGTCTATGTATGATTCTCATGAAAACTCTTTTCCACCAATTACACTGCTATGGCCATAGATTTAAGGACTCAGCTTCTTAAATTCTATAGGACTGCTCTTCTCTGCTGGGATTGATAGATTCTATCTAGGTATGCACCTTACTCCTACAGTGGATCAACTATCACCAATATCTACTATAAGAACTCATTGAGTCAATATTTATATGTAGTCAAACTCCAGTAGCCTCACTGCAAGTAGCTATGGCACCACAGGTCAAAGGACCAGTCACACTATTACAGCATCGAGAAAGTTACTAGTGAGTAAGCAGATATCCATGTGACTTCTCGTATTAATCATACTCAGTGCTAGTTGTTCTCTAACAACCACCTATACTCCCATTCTAATATCACTATACTGCAGACTCGAGACTCATCTGTTCGAAGGAAGCAATCCGTGCATCGGTCTATCTGGATCAATTACAATCCCCATGATGATCTTATGATTAGGAACAATTTAGAAATTAACCATCAATGATACATGCTTCAAATTCTCAACTCTTTAAGAATATGTGTCATCATCTTATTAATCTCTTGGATGATTCATGGACACATAAAATATGAATGGTAATATAAATGCCCATTAAGTACAAAATCATATCTTAGTAATATGATATACGTCAGCCAAGATTAGCTTCTAGGACATACATCTAACAATCTCTGACTTGTACAAAAATCAATCTGCCATATACCAAGCTCCATCTTCTTAAAACAAACTTTAATCTTTGGCTAGCTAAGTGACTTACCAGTGGATTAAGTACGACATCTCATGTAGAGTTTTCTCTCTGCACCTCCATGTATTTCTATTTGAGGTAGTCGCGTATACTGTTGCTCTATGTGCTTAGATATCTGGTGAGACCTAGGCTCCTTAGCAAATGTTATGGTGTCATTATCTTTGCAGTATCGTATCATGATATTTGATGGCATAACATCCAGTTCTGCAACTAACATTAGAACCAGAATGCATCCTACACATCTATAGTGTACTCAGCTTCCATCAATCGATTGCTTGGAATTCTTCAAGATACTGAATCATGATTACACAAGAACACATCCCCTGATGTAAATATTCTACCTTAACATCAGATACAAAGTCTAAATTGATGTATCCTTCCACTTCTAGCTTTGATCTTTTTTCAAAACTTAAGAATAAATTCTTAGGTCTTCTTAAGTACTTAAAGATGTTTTCATAGCAATCCAGTGCTCCTAGCCTGGATATGATTGATATCTACTTGTGACATTCACAGTATTGACTATATCAGTTCGAGTACATAACATGACATATATCTATGCCCAAGAGGATAGCAGACCCCTCTCGAGATTTTTATGCCAAACTCTTTCAGCATCTACTCTCTATACTTTTCTATGAAAACACAAGCATCCAATTGGATCTATCTCTATAGATCCCTATATTCTCAGAATATAGGATGCTTGCCCTAGATCTTTTATGAAGAATTCTATATACAATCACATTTTAACCGATGTCAGTATAGGACTCTCCCAATCAGAAGGATGTCATCTACGTATATTATGGAGAATGTGATAGCACTCCCACTGACCCTTTTGAAAATACATAATTCCTCATTTCTGATCAAACAATTTGATCATATCATTGAAATGAGTGTTCCAACTCCAAAATTATTGCAGACTTTGTGATCTCTATCATAAGAAGTGAAATCTATAGGCTACTCCATCTAGATATCTTTTAAAGATATCTAGTTAGAAAAGTTATTTCACATCTCTTTTTTAGAGTCGATGTCTAACATCACCTCGTTGTAGATTTTGAGATCATCTCTATATTCTCTATCTCCATGAGAAATAATTTTTCTTTACATCCTCTATTAAGCATACCTAAGTATTTTTTGAGAGGATCAGAGATCCTACAATATCTACAAGGTAGAGGAGTTACATGCATGTACTGGCTCATCATGAATAGATTCTTTAGGTCTTATGACTCGCTGCTCTTTAGAGACACTCTCTTTGAGCTGAACTTTTCTCTCACTGCTTCATCTTGAATAAACTATTTTTCAAGAAGATAGCATAACGAGTCATAATCACATTGTGATCCTTTCAGAAGAAAAAGTAATATCCCAAACTCTTTTAAGATATTCTTTGAAATGAGCTTTATAGACCTTATCTCTAATATATCCGCCTACTGTTCTTGACACAGGCTGGACATTTCTGAATCTTGAAATAATCAAGATTCGATTCTCACCATGTCATATCTCATACGGTATAGTAGGAATAGATTTAGAGAGAACCCAATTTTATAGGTAAATTTTAAAAATAAAGTATGTCCCTAAAGAATAAAAATAAATCAGTAAAGTCCATCATGGATCGAACTATATCTCATACAGTCCCATGCCTCTCCTTGATTACCTCATTGAGCTGAGATGTACTAAGAGAGGTCCAGTATGAAACTATACTATTTTATGAGATAACTCAGAAATTTCTTACTATGGTATTGCATCCTCGATCTTATTGAAGTATCTTTAAATTTTTTTTTAATTTGCTTCTCCACTTTACATTTGAATTCTTTAAACCTTTCAAAAGTTTCAGATTTGTATCTTATATACTTACCCATACCATGACTGATAATCGATAAAGGTAACAAAGTAGAGAAAACTTTCTTTGGTTAGGACATCAAATGGGCTTCATATATCAAATGTATACTAGGATAAGTATCTCAGTGATCTTTTTTTTCTTGTCCCACAAGAGTAGCTCGGCCATTTTTTCTCAAAGAGATGATGCACAGACTAGATATGACTCAGTAGTCAATGAGCCCAAAAGTTCATATTTTTTCAGTCTATTAATCATTTCTTCTCCTATATGACGTAGCTTAAGGTGCCACATATATTTGAGATTTATCTCAACTCTGAATCTCTCAGATCCAATGGCATTTACTGCTTGCTCAATTAAGTTCACAGATGCATCACCATGCAAATGATAGAGACTGTCTCTAAGAACTAAATCCAAATGATAATCACAAAGGATAGATATCCACGGCCATAGTAGCAACTCTTGCACTATTGCTGACTTTAACGGTTACTATCTCAGCCCTCTACCTTCTCATAGATTCAATACTAAAGTGCATAAAAAGCACTAAAGTCTAAAGCTCAATTGAGAGAAGAGAAAATCATAAGGATAATATTGAGCAATTTCAACATACCTACTCAAGGCATGTCTTTATTTCTTTAGGCTCTCCAGGTATGTACCTCTGAACCTTTCAAGGTTCCTTAGTTACCAACATTTTGATCAATTCAAATAAGATGCTATAATGGTCCTTCATATGGTAGTTTACCATAAACTACCCATACAAACTAAAAAGAGATCGCAGGATCAAATCTATAAGTAATTTCTTATACATGGTCATATCGAGTCTTTCAAGCTCCTTAATGTCCTTGATCATTATCAAATAGTGATCATAGACTGATTGCCCATCGTGCATCTCATATGCTGTGCGACTTTAATCACCTCACAATACTTGTAGATGAATCAATATGTCATTGACAATGTACATATGCTTATGCATATGTTGGAGTTCATCTAACATGGACTTCAACATATAGCACCTACCTTTATTATCATTGTCCATCCTCTTATCATGTATAGCTCATTGACTTTGGGTTGGATAGGCTGTAAATATTAGAATAATCTGATAGAGAACATAGCTTAATTTTTTAAAAATTAAGAATGATTCTTAGATTTGTGAGTCGGTCTATGTAATTGATTTCAGTTAAACGGTTGATACCTAAGATTCAAGCTAGAGGGTTGGAAGCTGGCACTTTAAACAACAGAGATTAAAGATTCTAGTTAGATATTTATACTTATTTTATAATTTACTTTAGAGACTTTTAGATGCAAAAAAAACTCTCATTATTTTATCTGATCTCTCACACTCTCAAGGTGGAGAAATGAAAATGCTAACACATTAACTAGATTTCAAATGAGTACTGCGGTCCCACCGATGCCATGCACCTCATCTAATAATTATTGATAACATGCATTGTTAGGAAATATATCCCAAAAGCCAATCGTCAAGCTGTTGACGGTTGAGCAATCTTGTATTGTAATTGATTTGTTAATAAATAAATTATATTTTTAATTTTTTCATCATAAGTTTTCATCTTGTAATAAACTCCATTGTTGTGATGAAGTCCTTAAGACTATTTAGGTTTGATAAAGAGAGAATTTATCGATTAGTCCTTAAAACTGTTCATGACTAAATGATAGGCTTTTAATAAGGACAACAGCTTCTATCGAGCATAGGTCGCTGTAGGCCATATGGGTTGGTTGTCCTCTTAACCAAGGAGTGTGGAGACACTAGTATGGCATATAGATGAGATGTAAGGGTACATCATCATTGAACGTGATCAACTCCAAAGCATTCTGTTGTCGAGAATGTCTTTGATGGGATATAGATATAAGTATCCCTTAGACTTGAGATCGCCTTAGTGACTTGCAAGCAACTCACTATACTTTGGTACTAGACTAACTGAATTTCTAATTCAGTGATGGAAGACTTCTGGGCACAGTCAAGTACTTGTAAAGTTGGAGTGTAATCAAAATAGGATTGATCACTCCAAGGTTGGAGAAGAATGAGTCACTGTATTTTAAATTAGCAAAATTTTGGTCAGGATAATCCATCAGATAGATTTGATATTTTGAAATACAATGTGGACAACCTGATCCGAGTTGACAGTTGAACTCTGAGGTGTCCTATGAATATTTTGGTCAAGGAGATGAATTATATGGAAACTATGTCTGCATGGATTCTAAGGATGCTGTTCTACACATTCGACCTATCCGACCATCGGATACCATTGCTAGATGGTCACTTCGATTGGTATAAAAATTTATTCCTATACTATTGACTTAGGTTTGAACCTATGAGGTCACATACATTAGAGTTCACGATCCGATCGGATGGTTGATCAATGATTAAAAATCATTCTAGGGTTAAACGATCAATACGATTGACATTTAACCTAGTACAAGTGTTGTAGGATGATCGATTAGTAATTTGATTGCTAATTGGCTTAATTTGATAAAGTCAAAAGGCTGAAATTAAGTCTAATTAAATATAATTTAATTAGATTTAGTTTGGACTTGATTGGATCAAGTCCAATTGGTTTATTGGATAAGCCAAGTGCAAAGAAAAAATTAGTCCTAGTTCAAATAGGACTTGGGTCAACATAATTTTTAATTTGATTAAAAAATTAAATCAGATTTAAATCTAATTTAATCTGATTAAATTAGATTCTTAATTAGGTTAAGATCTATTTTAATTAGGTTACTTTGATTTTGGTTTGATTTGATTTGAGAAACCAAATTTGAACAAGTCTTAGACCGAATCTTAGTAAGACTAGGATTCCACCTTGCACCAATTTAGTCCCCACGCCCACTCTCTCTTATCCCATGCCCACTCTCTCTTATTTTGTGTGATAGAACTTCTCTCCCAGGTCTTCACACATGCCCAAAACTTTCCTCTCTTTCTCTCTTATATGAAAAGTGGTTGTGGATCAAGTCAAAGTAGGAATTAGTTTGGATTTCAAATTCTATGAGATAGAGTTTTAGGAAACCAAAACTCTTTCCTTATGGTACTGATTTTATCTAGATTTTTTTTGAGATTTTTATGACTTTCATGACACATAATATGCACCCTTGTAGTCCATGCACAAAAAGAAAGAGGGGGCGCCTAAGAGTTGGGCACCCCTTATCTTGCCATGTTTGTATAATCCTTGACTATATATTTGACCTAGACAAGGACTCTATCATATCTCTCTATTTAAAATAAATTTCTTCATAAAATTTTTATAAAAAATAGAGAAAAGAGAGACCTTTGGGGCATGCAAAAATCAGGAAGAAAGAAGGTTGGGGCATGGAGATACAATAGACACAAGACTAGGTGTCTAGGTGAGAGCAAAGAGAAGAAGAAGAGGGTTTTCTTCTAGGGTTGCTGTGTTCACCTCTTTTCTTCCTCTATTTTGAGTTTTCTGAGAGTGTCTCAGATCTAAAGCTCCTTCTCCTACTTCTCATCTTTGGAAAAGTCCTAATCAAGAAGGAGATATCTGATCGACCATCGAAGAAGGATCAGCGCAATACTAGCATACTGTGCTGATTTTATGGATCAGGATTTTTGATCGTGATTCATGGGCTCATGTGGATGACTCTTAGAGATTGGATGTATGTGTGGCTCATAACATCATCCTCAAGCTTGGATCAGTAAAGTTAGAACATCTAACTTGCAAGGTAATAGATCTAATCTATTATATTTTACATACATTAGATGTAGTATAGAAACATATTGATATGATCAACATGTAGTTCTTGCTCTTTATATTTTAATTTTTGATTTAATATCATATAATTATCATGCAATAGAATCTTAGATCTAGAGATTCTTTAGTTTTATAAAATAAATTTTAATTTATTTTAGTCTTCCGCTGCCTGATCTTGAAAAAGTTTCAAGATCTAACCCTGAAACCCTATATCTGGTTCCTTCAATTGGTATCAGAGCTTAGATTGTTTATTACATGATTATTTATACATGCTTAGATTATTTTTTAGATTAGATCTAATTTATAATCTGATTGTTAAATCTAAAATTAAAATTTTTAGATCAATCACGAACTGTAGGTTGTCCTGCTATAAGGTTTACCCCTTATAGTGCAAAGGTTGTCCTAGTTCGTGTAGATCTATCTTTAATCATAAATTTGTTAGATATGATCTAGATTAAATTTATGATTTATTAGATTTAAAAGGTATTTAAATCTAAAATAAAATCTCTTTGTTAATAATTCTCGTGCAATAAACCATCATATATTTATCTGAAAAATTTCCGTAATTTAAAGTTAAAATTATTTCAATTGCATGAACCTATTTAGATTAGATCTAAAGTATTTTCATGCTCTTTTTTTTTACTTGCATTTTGATTATGAATCAAACATGCAACTTGGTTGGTAGAACCATATTGTAAAAAATATTTTACAAATATAAAAATTATTTTCTAAAAGCCGAACCCCAACTCTCAGCCCAAAACTTAATCGAGAATTAAGACGTTGTTTGATTTAGTTCTAGGATTGTGAATTGAAGAATCTAAGACACAAACCATGACACATTGGGTTAATGGGTTAGTGGAAATTAGGTCCATTAATTGGGTTAGACCTAAGGTTAGATTAAAGATGGATTTAATTAGAGAATTGACTAAATCTAATCAATTATTATCTTAGATTAGATCAAAGATTCTCTAGATCAGTTACAATAGTTGTAGTTAGTCAAGTCCATATCTTTAACGAGAACCAAATGGACTTGATTCTTGGCTAAGCGGTCTAGCACGAACTGTTAGGTTGATCTAATCGAAACTAATTAAATTAGTTGGTGTCTAAGGTAAACCAGACCGATGGTTTTTAATTGGCAGCCCGCTTACCTGACCATTTCTGATGGTGTCTAAGGCAAACTTTGGCAGACCCTCCCATCGATCGAACTTACCTAGCCTCTTGGTGAAATTATATTTTGATTGGATCACTTAACTATTCGAGCTGACCCATATCAGCTAAGTAAATCAGTGTGACTGGTTTAGATGCTCCTAGACCAGTCCTTTTAATGGTCTCCCTTAAGCTGACTTGGTGAAGCCAGTGAGAGGATCATGATAAGCTGGTTCATCTGACCTCCTCCTCTAAATCAATTAAATTCTCTAAAATTATTAGGTCCTTAAAATGAAATAGTTATGATGATAACTAGATCATAGCCTCCCATTAAGTGGATGATAATGGGTCCATCAGTTGGATAATCATTGGAGGCCCAAAGGCCTGGTGCTTTTCGGCTGATAGAATTGTCATTTATAATATGATTTCGTGACTGCATCTTTCTAAATGGTGGTTAGGTTAGCCAACCAAAGTTGGGCCTAATCATTTATTAGTTAGATGGGCCAAGTATGGTCATGTTAATGGTTGGACCTAATCAGACTTTTTTAGTGGAGGCCAAAGCATACTGATTAGGGACTGGGGTAAAATTAAAATTATTAAAAATTATTTAGATAAATAATTGGTTATGAACCTATCCTTAGATGTACATGTGTTGGCCAACCAAAGTTGGGCTTGTGTGCAGTCTAAGTAGATTCTAGTACCCACTAAGGAATTAGGGTAATTTCTCGAATTGGAGGTAGAGACTACCAATTCGAATAAAATAATGAGAGAAACTTTTTGATTAAAGTTCAAATTTTTAGGTTTAATTAATCAATTACTAATTAGGTTATGATTTTTCTTTGTACAGATATGGCCACTTTCCTATCGCTTGGATCATTATTGGACAATGATCAGTTGGTGGGATCCAACTTCGGTAGCTGGTACCGAAAGTTGAAGATTGTCCTAAAGCATGAACGGATCCTATATATGATAACAGATCCCGCACCTGAGGAGCCAGCTGTCAATGCATGTGGAACAGTCAGAGACACTTACCAGAAGTGGCTTAATGATCAGATCACGGTGCGCTGCATCATGCTGGCTGCCATGAGCAATGAGTTCAATCACAGATTTGAGATGGCTCAGCCAAAGGACATGCTTCAAGTGTTGGAGGATGTCTTTGGCACATCCGATGATGTGGAGAGGCACAAGACTAGTTGTGCCATCTTCAACGCCAAAATACGAAATGGTACCTCTGTCACTGATCATGTATTATACATGATCGAGCTGATGGAGCATTTGAGCAACCTCAGCTTTTCCTTGCATGAGCAGTTTGGGAAAGATGCAATACTGAACTCGCTGCCCAAGTCTTATCTCCCATTCCTCACTCATTATAGAATGTCAAAGTCTGAAGTAAACTACCACGGGTTACTGGGGTTGCTTCAGAACTTTGAGAAGGATCACCAACTCCACAAGGAGTCGGTGAACTTAGTGGAAGGTTCATCTTCTGGTTCTCGACCCTTTAAGAAAGAGAAGAAGAATAAGAAGAAGAAAGTGAAGAAGGTGCAAGTTCAGGCTGGGACATCTGTGCAGGGCCAGACCAGAAAGATCAAGCCCGATAAGAATCAAGCTGAATGCTTCTTTTGCAAGAAGCAGAGGCACAGGAAGAGGAACTGTCCTTAGTACATTGCCTTCCTAGACCCGAATAGGTAGAGAAAGAAGCAAGCTATTATTGGGCAAGGTATTTATATGATAACTCCTTGCAATTTCTCTATTTGTGATATAATTGACTGGGTATTGGATATCAGTAGCCCTTACCATATTTGCAATTCATTGCAGGGGCTGTAGGTTAGTAGGAGATTCGAGCAAGGCGAAAGGTTCCTGAACATTGGAGATGGAAGATCAGTTCCAATTCTAGCATTAAAAATCTTGAAACTTATATTTGAGTCCCATACCGTTGTTCTTAATGATTGTCATTTCTGTTCCAGTTTCCTTTTAAATGTTATTTCTGTAGGCCTTCTGGCCAAAAATGATTATGAAATTTCAATAAAGAAACAAGTTTGTAATATCATTATGAATGGTGTTACTATATTTTGTGGATATTTGAATAATGGTGTGTATATGTTATCACAACCTGTTAACGTAGTCTATTCTATTAGCAAGCACCCTAGATTAGATAGTGTATCAGACATCTACTTATGGCACTGTAGGCTAGGTCATATAAACAAGAATAAGATAAACAGGTTGACTCAAGAGGGAATCCTCGAAGTCAGTGATTGTGAATCACTTCCAACCTGTGAGTCCTGTCTTCTTGATAAAATGACCAAGTCACCTTTTACTGAAAAAGATGAGAGAGATACTGAGCTCTTGGGCTTAGTACATACTGATGTATGCGGGCCCATGAGCACAAGTGCTAGAGATGGATATTTCTACTTCATCACTTTCATGGATGATCTATCCAGATATGGATATGTCTATCTGATGAAACATAAGTCGGATTCATTCGAAATGTTCAAACGATTCCGAAGTGAAGTAGAAAAATAAACTGAAAAGAGTATTAAAACTCTTCGGTCTGATCGAGGAGGGGAATACCTTTCTGATGAGTTTCTTACATATCTAGAAGAGAATGGGATTCTCTCCCAATGAACTCCTCCAGAAATACCACAGCATAATGGTGTGTCTGTAAGGAGAAATTGGACTCTGTTAGACATGATTCAATTCATGATGGGTTTTGCCAGCTTGCCGATATCCTTCTGGGGATATGCACTCGAATCGACCTATTATCTGTTAAATAGGATTTCAAGTAAGTCTGTAATTAAGACTCCATATGAAATATGGACAGGACGTAAGCCAGCACTTTCACACCTTAGGGTCTGGGGGTGCCCGACCTATGTCAAACAGTTAGTTACAGATAAACTTGGACCTAGGTCTGACAAATGCACATTCATAGGGTACCCCAAAGAAATCAAAGGATATTTTTTCTACCATGCTGATGAACAAAAGGTGTTTGTTAGCCTTAAGATAATCTTTTTAGAAAAAAAGTTCCTTGGTGAAGGAACTGTTGCCTCTAAGGTTGAACTTGATGAAGTTCAATAGGTAGAAGGATCGACACCAGTAGCTGAACCTGAGTCGGATTTGATTAGATCAGATTCGAAGCCCAATGTACCTGCACCATTAAGGCGATCCAATAGAGTACCACGTCAGTCGGATAGATACTACAGTTTCTTGATCTGAGATGAAGATTTTATCGAACTCGATGAGAACGATGAGGATCCGATCACCTATATGGATGCAATGTAGAGACCTGATTTCGAGAAATGGCTTGAAGTCATGAAATTCGAAATGGAGTCCATGAAGGTCAACAATGTATGGACATTGGTTGACCCACCTGAAGGGGTTAAACCCATTGCGTGTAAATGGGTCTTCAAAAGGAAGAGGGGCACAGACGGAAAGGTAGAGACCTATAAAGCCCATCTGGTTGTCAAGATGAGATGATCTCCCCTGTGGAAATACTCAAATCCATTCGAATAATGCTTGCAATAGCTACCCATCTGGATTATGAGATCTGACAGATGGATGTAAAGACAGCTTTCCTGAATGGAGAGCTGATCGAAGAGGTGTATATGATACGATCTGAGGGGTTTACATCCACAGATGAGTCCAAGGTGTGCAAGCTTCAGAGATTCATTTATGGATTGAAGCAAGCTTCTCGAAGTTGGAACATGCATTTTGATAAGGTGATCAAAATGTATGGCTTCGTTAAGAACGGAGAAGAGCCCTGCATCTATAAATGGGCAAATAATCCAGTTGTGGTATTCTTTGTCTTGTACGTGGATGACATTCTCTTAATCGAGAATGACATCTCTGCACTACAGGGAATAAAAGTTTGGTTGTCATCATCGTTCTCCATGAAGGACTTGGGTGAAGCATCCTACATCCTAGAGATGAAGATCTATAGAGATAGATCTAAAAGGATACTTGGGTTATCCCAATCCACGTACATAGACACTGTGCTGAAGAGGTTCAGCATGGAGAATTTCAAGAAGAGCTATCTACTGATAGGCCATAGAATTTCTCTCTCTAAGAAGGATTGTCCGACAACTCCTAAAGAAAGAGAGCGTATGAGTAGAGTCCCATATGCTTCGGTCGTGGGATCTATCATGTACGTCATGATATGTATAAGGCCAGATGTGGCATACTCACTAGGAGTAGTAGTAGATACCAATTTGATCTTAAAGAAAACTACTGAAAAGTGGTTAAAGCCATCCTTAAGTATTTGAGAAATACTAAGGACCAATGGTTGGTTTATGACGAGTCAGATTTGAAACTTATAGGGTTCACAGACTCCAGCTTTCAATCTGACCATGATGACAGCAGAAGCGTGTTGGGTTATATCTTTATTCTGAATGATGGAGTCATCTGCTGGAAGAGTTCCAAGCAGCATACTGTGGCAGACTCTATTTGTGAGGCAGAGTACATTGCAGCATCGGATGCCGTGAAGGAAGCTGTGTGGCTGAGAAAATTCATCACCGAGCTCGGAGCAGCACCCTCCCTCGATGGTCCGGTCCTGCTCTACTGCGACAGCACTGGTGCCATAGCTCAGGTGAAGAAACCCAAAGCACACCAGAGGATGAAGCATATTTTGCACCGCTTCCATCTAGTCTGAGAGATCGTGGATGGAGGTGACGTCGACCTTCAGAAGATCGATGAAAAGGAGAACCTGACCGACCCCTTCACTAAAGCCCTGGCAATAAAGGAGTTCAACAATCACAAGTCGAAGATGGGTATTAGATACTGTACCGAGTGGCTTTAGAACAAGTGGGAGTTGTTGGAAAATATATCTCAAAAGTCAATCGTCAAGCTATTGACGGTTGAGCAACCTTGTATTGTAATTGATTTGTTAATAAATAAAATATATTTTTGACTTTTTCATCATAAGTTTTCATCTTCTAATGAACTCTGTTGTTGTGATAAAGTTCTTAGGACTATTTAGGTTCGATAAAGAGTGAAGTTATCGATTAGTCCTTAAAACTGTTCACGATCAAATGATAAGCTGTTAATAAGGACGACAGCTTCTATCGAGCATAAATCACTGTAGACCATATGGGTTAGTTGTTCTCTTAACTAAATAGTATGGAGACACTGGTATGGCATACAGGTGAGATATAAGGGTACATCATCATTGAACATGACCAACTTCAGAGCATTCTGCTGTCAAAAATATCTCTGATGGGATATAGGTATAAGTATCCCTTAGACCTGAGATCGCCTCTGTGACTTGCAAGCAACTCACTGTGCTTTGGTACTGGACTAACTGAATTTCTAATTCAGTGATGGAAGGCTTCTGGGCATATTCAAGTACTTGTGAAGTCAGAGTGTGATCAAGATGGGATTGACCACTCCAAGAGTTGGAGAAGAATGAGTCGCTGTATTTCAATTTAGCAAAATCTTGGCCAGGGTAATCCATCAGATGGATTTGATATTTTGAAATACAATGTGGACAACCTGATCAGAGTTGACAGTGAAATTCTGAGGTGTCCTATGAACATTTTGGTCAAGGGGATGAATTATATGAAAACTATATCCGCATGGGTTCTAAAGATGTTGTTCTACACATTCGACCTATCCGACCATCGAGTACCATTGCTAGATAGTCACTTTGATTGGTATAAAAATTTATTCTTATGCTACTGACTTAGGTTCGGACCTATGAGGTCACACACATTAGAGTTCATGATCTAATCAGATGGTTGATCAATGATTAAGAATCATTTTAGGGTTAAACGATCAATATGATTGATATTTAAACTAGTGCAAGTGTTGCAGGAGGATCGATTAGCAATTCGATTGCTAATTACTTAATTTGATTAAGTCAAAGGGCTGAGATTAAGTCTAATTAAATATGATTTAATTAGATTTGATTTGGGCTTGATTGGATCAAGTCCAATTGATTTATTGGATAAGCCAAGTGCAAGGAAAAAACTAGTCCTAGTTCAAATAGGACTTGGGTCAACCTAATTTTTAATTTGATTAAAAAATTAAATCTAATTTAAATCTAATTTAATCTGATTAAATTAGGTTCTTAATTGGATTAAGACCGATTTTAATTAGGTTGATTTGATTTTGGTTTGATTTGGTTTGAGAAACCAAATTTGAACAAGTCATAGATTGAATCCTAGTAAGACTAGGATTCCACCTTGCACCAATTTAGTCTCCACGCCCACTCTCTCTTATCCCACGCCCACTCACTCTTATTTTGTGTGACAAAACTTCTTTCTCAGGTCTTCACACATGCCCAAAACTTTCCTCTCTTTCTCTCTTACATAAAAAGTGGTTGTGGATCAAGTCAAAGTAGGAATTAGTTTGGATTTCAAATTCTATAAGATAGAGTTTTAGGAAACCAAAACTCTTTTCTTATAGCACTGATTTTATCTAGATTTTTTAAAAAAATTTTGTGACTTTTATGGCACATAATATGTGCCCTTTTTTGATGGTCCATGCACAAAAAGAAATAGGGGGTGCCCAAGAGTTGGGCACCCCTTGTCTTGCCATGTTTGGATAATCCTTGACTAGATATTTGATCTAGACAAGGACTCTATCATATCTCTCTATTTAAAATAAATTTTTTCATAAAATTTTCATGAAAAATAGAGAAAAGAGAGACCTTTGGGGCATGCAAAAATCAGAGAGAAAGAAGATTGGGGTGTGGACATACAATAGACACAAGACTAGGTGTCTAGGTGAGAGCAAAGAGAAGAAGAAGAGGGTCTTCTTCTAGGGTTGCTATGTTCACCTCTTTCCTTCCTCCATCTTGAGTTTTCTAAGAGTGTCTCAGATCTAAAACTCCTTCTCCTACTTCTCATCTTTGGAAGAGTCCTAATCAAGAAGAAAGAGATATCTGATCAACCATCGAAGAAGGATCAGCGTAGTACTAGCATACTGTGCTAATTTTCTGGATCAGGACTTCTGATCGTGATTCGTGGGCTCGTGTGGATGACTCCTAGAGGTCAGATGCATGTGTGGCTCACAACATCATCCTCAAGCCTGGATCAACAAAGTTAGAATGTCTAACTTTCAAGGTAATAGATCTGATCTATTATATTTTACATACATTTGATATAGTATAGAAACATGTTGATATGATCAACATGTAGTTCTTGCTCTTTATATTTTAATTTCTAATTTAATGTCATGTAATAATCGTGTAATAGGATCTTAAATCTGAGGATTCTCTAATTTTATAAAATAAATTTTGATTTATTTTAGTATTCCACTGTCTGATCTTTAAAAAGTTTCAAGATCTAACCCTGAAACCCTAGATCTGGTTCCTTCATGTATATCGATGCATGGATAACTCTTTGTCTAGATGCTTCTCTAAGCATATTACAGTGATTTAGTCTCTAAGTCATGTGGGCTCACATAACGGTTATTGTCCACACTTCTTGTTAAGTCAGACTTCACAAGTAGGTGCAATAGCCATCATTGGATTCCTCACCTAATAGTTATTGGGCGCAACCCCATCTTTATCTTGGAGCAACTCTTTATTAATAGAGTGGTTGTATATTTTTGATGCAACTGAACCACTATGACCATCCGTGAACAATCAATGCCGGTAGCATGCTTGCACATCTACAATGGTGGAAGACCATTGGAGTTAATATTCATACGAAAGTTTGAGTTTAGGTCTCATCTAATCAGTCATCACATGACTGATCTAATTGGTATGGGTTAAACCAAACCACCAAGCAACCATATTTGAGACTCAATCTTTCAAATTGGCCAGATAAGTGGAGGTCAGTGGGGGTCCCCCCATTGCTTTCCTTAGACATCAATAAATTGATCAGATCAATGAACGAAATCAATTAAATAACCATCTTTCAATTACTTGCCTTAGACACCAATTGGTCTGAATAGGTTGGCTTAGGTGAATCTAACTTAAACCATAGAGCCAAATTAGGTCCTTAGATTAATCGATTTTACATATTGATGTCAATCGATTTGATCAACAATAATTGTATGATCTTAAGCTCTATTGATCTAATCCTAATCAACACTTGACTCAGCTTGATCAACTGCTGAATCGAGTTTGAGCCATTACGATCAAATCAGAAATCTTAGATATAATCCAATTACATGACCTAATTTGATTTATCCATGATCAATCTCTCATGCACAAATACTAATTTCAGATCTTAAATCTAAATTTTTAGATCTAAATTTTTTACATAAAAAATAAGTTTTGATCTCGAAATAATTTTTAGATCATACATACAATCATATACATATACATGAATAAAATTCAGATTATAAAAACTGATTTCAGCCTTAAACACACTTTCACATATCATATATACGAATCAAAATAGATCTCGAAACTTTTTCTAAATCTAAACAATAAAATATATATCATATATATGATGAAAAATCAGATCTAAATTTTTTTTAATTAAAAATTTTAATATCATTATAGGACAACCATACAGCATAACAAGTTATATCAGGATAACCTTATGTCAGAACGACATCAAAATATTTAGATCTCAAATTTTTTTCTGTAAATTTTAGATCTAAATTCTAATCTCATACATATGATGTGGCTTTAATATCACTATTGGGATTTCATGATTTCATACATGCAATTTTTTTTTCAAAATAAGTATGCAGTAAAAATAAAAAATTTAGGTTAAATCTATTTTAATCTAAGTATGCATAAGATCAAATCTTAAAATCATAAAATAAGATCTACATATGTGAGATAGAATTCAGATATAGAAATCAAATTGAGAAGAATAAATAAAGAAGATCTAATCTCCATACCTTGATGTAGATCGATCTACACTATAAATCGATGATCATAGATGTCTTCTGAAGGTTTTATAAAATCATACAAGCATCCGACCTCTACGGATATCCATACGAGATCTCAATCTGATCAGAAGCTTCTTGATCTCATTGAGATGCTAGCTTCTTTATAGAGATCGCATCTTAATGGTTGAAAACTCTTCATGTCTCTCAAGACCCTCTTAGAGAAGAAGAAGAGAATAGGAAGATGAAGACCTCTATGCTAGAGATCATTAGAAAAATATTTTTCTCTTTCTTTCTAAAACCCATGCACAAAAATCTTTATGCTAGAGATCCAAGAAAATATGTCCAACTCTTAGACAAAGGGAAGAGAAACATCTATGTTCAAAACTTGGACATAAGAGGGAGAGAAGACTTTAACAACCAACCTTTGGTTGTTTGTAAGAAAGAAGGGATATGGCCAACAAACCTCACACCGAGCCATTGGATGCCACACCCTTTTTCTCCTCTCTTTTTCACACATGTCCCACACCTCTTGGCATCCAAAAATCTGATGTATATCAGGTTCATCCCGCCCCACTCTTATTCCCTATTTAAATAGGGTAGTTAGGGTTTAAGTTGTTTGTAAGAAAGAAAGGATATGGCCAACAAACCTCACACCGAACCATTGGATGCCACACCCTTTTTCTCCTCTCTTTTTCATGCATGTCCCACACCTCTTGGCATCCAAAAATCTGATGTATATCAGGTTCATCCCGCCCCACTCTTATTCCCTATTTAAATAGGGTAGTTAGGGTTTAAGATGAGAGTTTGTTGAAGTCCTTGGATGAGAAGGACTCTTCCTTGCTGCCCCTTGCCTTATTGTGCCCATATTACTTATGCTAAAACTCTTTTGGCATCAACACTTGGGTGTGATATATCTCACGCAAAAACAAGGGGAGTGTGGGATATATGTGGTGGCTCCTCATGGGGCTTCCTCATAGTGCAAGGAGAGATGGAGTCAGTCAATTGGGACTCCTCTTTAGGTGGTTGATTTAAATCAAATAAATCTTGAATCAACCCTAATTAAATTAGGAATTGATTAAATCCAAATAGATTGAAATCTTAATCTAATTAAAAGCCCAAACTATCTAAATTAAAATCTAATCCAATTAGGAATTAGATGTCACCCAATTAGAGAAGGATTCTTAGTCCAAATAGGAACCAAAATCTCTTAGTTCGATCTTAATCTAATTAAAAATTAGATCAAATCCAAATCCTAATCAAACAAAAAATTATTCTCCCATACAATTAGATTATCTCATAATCCAATTAGGCTTAATCAAATCAAATACATGTCAAGTCAAATTGAATCTAATTTAATTAGACTTGATGCAAGTCCTATTGCTCAATCAAATTGAGTGAATTAGCAATCTAATTACTAATTAATCCTCCTATAACTCACTAACTCTTTAGTGAGTTACTTAATTACAACTTTTGCATTGGATTAATCATCAATCATATTAATGATTAAATTTTATCGTAATTCTTAACTATAATTCAACTATATGATTAGTCAAAAGTCTCTTTGTGTATCATCCCATAGATTTTATTCTATCTGATAGTGAGATATATTATGATCCTTATCATAATATTATTGAAACTCTTTTCAATGGATTGAAACCATTCTAGCTCTGCCCATCAAAGATCATCGATCATCGATATGATGTTCGTGGATCTCACAATCTACCAGTGACACCTAGCAGTATGTAGCGATAATCTAGCAGAATAAAAAGTGATGAACCTCTTGGTACAGTTAACGTATAATACAATCCCTCTATCATGAGTCTCGATCAAATGGCAGGTCATGGATAGGTCGTTAAATCTCAACATCGATCACATGATGATTCAATTAGCTCGAGTCCATGTGTGATTCTCATAGAAATTTTTTTTCACCAATCATACTATTATGGCCATAGATTTAAGGACTCAACTTCTTAAATCTCATAGGACTACTCTCATCTGCTAGGATCGATAGATTCTATCTAAGTGCGCATCCTACTCCTATAGTGGATCAATTATCGCCAACATCCATTACAAAGACTCATTGAGTAAATGTCAAATTCTAGCAGTCTCACTATGAGCAGCTGTGTTACCGCAGGTCAAAAGACTAGTCACACTACTACAGCATCAAAAAAATTACTAACGAGTGAGCAGACATCCATGTGACTTCTCGTGTTAGTCACGCTCAGTGCTAGTTATTCTCTGACAACCACTTACACTCTCGCTCCAGTGTCACTACACTACAGAAGCGAGACTCATCTGTTCGAAGGAAGCAATCCATGCACCGATCTATCTAGATCAATCATCATCCTTATGATGGATTATGACCAAGAGCAATTTAAAAATTAACCATCAATGACACATACCTCAAATTCTCAACTCTTTGAGAATATGTGTCATCATCTTGTTAATCTTTTGGATGTTTCGTGAATATATAAAATATGAATGGTAATATAAATATCCGTTAAGTATAAAATCATATCCTAGTAATATGATATGCATCAATCAAGATTGGCTTCTAGGACATACATCCAATAATAAACTTCCTCCTCAAGGTCTCTATTAAGAAAGGCTGTTTTCCATCTATTTGGTGTAACTCTAAATCATAGTGAGCCATCAATGCCATAATTATTCTTAGTGAGTCTTTCTTTGAGACCAACAAAATGATCTCTTTATAATCAATGCCTTCTTTCTAAGTATAACCCTTGGCAACAAGTCTAGCTTTATATCATTCGATGTTACCAATCGAGTTGCGCTTGATCTTAAAGACCCATTTACACCTGACTCATTTAGAACCTTCTAGCAATTCAATAAGATCCCAGACTTTATTATGTTCCATAGATTTTAATTCATCTTTCATGGCATCAATCCATTTATCAGACTCAACACTTTCTATGGCTTGTCAAAATGAAACCGGATCTTTATTAATTTCAATATCAAAATCTGACTCTTGTAAGTAAACCACATAATTATTAGGAATAGCCGATCTTCTTTCTGTTTGAGATCTTCTTAAAGGTATTCTTTGTGCTTCATGTATGTCAAATGTTTGTGAGTTAGTTTCTTCATAGGATGTTTCCTCATCCAAATATTATTCAGTGTTAATTATTTGATCATTGTTCAATTACTGGCGCAATATTTGGCATAATTGTAGATGAAGGAATGCTTATAGGTAATAAAATATCTACCCTAACTTCTTTTAGTTCCACATTGTGTCATTCATCACTCCTACTAACTTCACAATTTTCAATAAATTTTGCATTATCGATTTCACCAATTCTCTGACTATAGTTTGGATAATAAAATCTATACCCTTTAGATTTCTCTAGGTAACCGATAAAGTAACCACTAATCATTCGAGAATCTAATTTTTTTTCATGTGGATTATAAATTCTTACTTCTTCTAGACAACCCCAAACATGGAGATGCCTTAAACTAGATTTTCTTCCAGTCCACAACCCAAAAGGGGTTTTTGAAAATGCCTTACTAAGAATCTTGTTTAGTAAATACATAGCAGTTTTGAGAGCATACAGCCATAATGATTTGAGTAGTGAGGAGTTATTTATCATACTCCTAACCATATCTATTAATGTCTAATTATGCCTTTTTGCTACACCATTTTGTTGAGATGTGCCTAGCATAGTATATTGTGCACATATCCCAAGTCTTTCGAGAAATTTTGCAAATGGACCTGGATATTTTTCTAATTCATTATGTTTTCCATAATATTCACCATCTCTATCAAACCTTACGATTTTCACTCTTTTATATAATTGCCTTTCCACATCATTTACATACACCTCAAGGGCATCCACTGCTTGAGATTTTTCATTAAGCAAATAGACATAGCTATAATATGAAAAATCATCGACAAAAGTGATAAAATATTTTTCTTCACTAAAAGATAGAACATCAAAAGGTCTACATCCATCAGTGTATATAATTTTAAGAAGCTGAGTACTTCATATGGTACCTTTCTTATTGCATCTGGTTTGCTTTTCCTTAATGCAATCCACACATGTATCAAGATCAGTAAAATCTAGATTCTAAAGAATCTCATTCTTTACTAATCTTCTTAATCTTTTTTGAGATATGTGACCCAAATGCTTATGCCACAAGTAAGCAGAATTCTCATTTGGCAAACTATGCTTAGTTTCAATATTGTGATGAATAGTAGTAGGGATTCTGTAAAGAGATTGTCAACTTTCAATTTATATAAATCATCAATAAGAATACCAGAGTCAATAAAAAAAGTATTCTTATATAGACTGAAACAACCATGTTCAAACTTAAAATTAAACCCAAAAATATCAAGTTTTGAAAGAGAAACTAGGTTCCTAGATACTGAAGGTGCATAAACTGTCTGTAATAGATCTAGGTGATAACCAGTATCCAAGATCAAACGATAAGTCTCTATGCCTTCAATTAGAATCTTCATATGATTTCCCATGAACAAAAAGTCCTCAGTTGGATTCATGGTTTGGATCATAAGGAATCCCTACATTATATTGGATACATGAGCAATAGCACCAGAATCAAGCCACCAAGTATTATGAGGAACTTTAGTTAAGTTTGATTCGAAACATACAAAAGTATTGAATTTATCTATCTTTTCGAACCAAGCCTTACATTTCTAGCAATCTTTTTGATAGTATCCTACTTTCTTATAGAAGTGACACTTGTCTATCCTTTGTTCCTTCTTATCAGCCTGAGAAATCTTAGTAGGCATTTTCTTCTTCTTCTTAAACTTGTTGGTTTTCATCTTGAGTCCTTTACCAGCTTCTTGACTCATGAGGTTAATCGAATGACTTTCTTACTTTTTCAGTCTTGTTTCCTCCTGAATAAGCATACTGGACAATTCACTAACATTCCACTTTTTCTTAATAGTGTTATAGTTAATTTGAAAAGATCCATACTCAGGAGGTAGCAAGTTTAGGATGAACTATACGAAGGAGTCTTCCACTGTCATCCCTGAAGTCTTTAGCCTTGCTGTAATGTTAGTCATTTCGATGATATGCTCTTGCATACTCCATAACCCATTGAACTTCTTGATTGTGAGTTCTACCATTAGTGTACCAGCAAGTGACTTATCTATAGAATGAAAATGTTCTTCCACAAACTTCAGATATTCCTTTGCACTTTCTGTTTGTGGAATAGTGCTCTTAATGTTATTAGCAATAGTCATTCACATGAATATGAGGCTTAATTTATTAGACCATTCCCATGCTTTATGGTATGATTTCTCTTCCTCATTACTTGTATCCGTAAGAGCAGTAGGTTTATCTTCTAATAGCGCTAAGTCAAGATCCAACACACCTAAGTAAAAATTGACTTGTTCACATCATTCAGAGAAGTTCAAACCATTGAATATGGTAACAAATGAAGCATGCGAATGAAGAGAAATAGCTGCAAAAGTAATACATAAATGTCCAAAATTAAAATAGCTTCATTATGGATTCAGACAAATAACAATAAAAGCATACTGTAATTCTCCTTCGGGTAGATGCTACAATATACTATCATAATTTAAATGCCATTATTGATCTTTATCAAGCAATTAAACATTCTCAATCAAACATATATGTTCTCTTTGGATATACAAATATATTTGACCAAAGAATATTAATTTACCTCTATCATGCTCACTATTCATAGAATAATTGATTCACCTTTGGGTGAATCCTAAAGTTCCAATGACTAGGGAATGTCAATTTATCTACTTATTTTTCACTGATAGGCATTTCATTAAAATCATGGATAAATGATCATTTCATGCAAGTTAATTTTCTTAAGCATTCTACTTTGGCCACTTTGGTGACTAACAAACTATATGTAAACATAAGATCATGCATATAAATAATAATTGACATTCCAAAAATAATAGACATTTTAATGATACAATCATAATATAACAATGTCAAAATTTCACTAAAATATCAACATAATTTAATTAAACAAGTAACATAAGCTATTTTCCAAATAGTACATTCATAGGATATTTTTTCAGATTTCAATTGTTCCAAAAGATATCTTAAAATATGGATATTAGTTTATGGATAGTCAAAACCCCTTTTTTTTCTCTTTTTCTTTTTTTTTCTTTTGAAATTTGACACTTCTCAATTTCCAAAGTGTCAAGTTGCTTCAGTTAAAAACACCCCTGTTGCTTTATGCCACGGGACCTCTTGCCTTATGCCATAGGATAGATAAAACCAATAAATAATCAATTGATCAGGAATAGGTAGCCTGACTACAATGTCCTATATTTGTCTCTTATGGATAGATTCGTTTGGGAAATTTAAAGGCTTTGGCCTTGTGGAACTTGTACAGATGGGGAACACCTTAAACATAAAAAGTATAATTACAGTCACCCAAAATTATGAGCTTTCAGACAACTTGATCAAAAATGTATTAAATGAGTTTACAGTGCCATGATGATGGGTAGGGCCTTCTAGAAATTAATACTAATTTTCCTCATATTGGTGGTAAGATGCCATCATCCATTAATGTGTTGAGAGTTTATGATTCAATAGATAAACTGATGCGAAGGGAAGATTTTTTAAGCAACTTTAATGGAGAAAATTTTTGTTCTAAACCTGGCTTTGATACCAAATGTTAGCAAAATTAAGCATCAACATACATGCATCATCATGAATCTAAAATCTTGAATAAAATTTTTAGGTTCAAAAGAACATCATGAATCCAGGATTTTGAACAAAAATTTCTCACAGATACATTGAAAAGCATACCTAATGTGGAAAAGAAGGAAGACATCCCATCAAGAGAAAGTGATCCCCTTGATAAATTGGTTTCTCTTCCCTCTCCCTTTTTTCTATCACAGCAATTTTCATGGTTATCATGGTTGTTACCTTAATGGGCAGGGAGAGATCCAATATATATATATATATATATATATATATATATATATATATATATATATATATATATATATTCCTAATGTGGTATGTCCATTAAGTAATCGAATGAAATCGACGAGATTTGTTTGTTATTAAGGATTAAATTTGAATTCAAATTTCACAAACCGGATCACATAATCGGGAATTCAATTTTCATAAGTCGGATCACATAATCAAAAATTTAAATTTCATAAATTGGATCACATAATCAAAAATTTAAATTTCATAAGTCGGGCCACATAATCTAACATAACCACTCAAACTCCGAGTGTGTTACTGGTCGTGTTCCACACACCCCCCCCCCAAAGCCATACCCAAGCTCCTTTCCCTCTGCTTTTGCTCTTCCTCCACCTTGGAAACCATCCTCTAACACACCTCACCATGGCCCTAGGGCTGAAATTGGATCAGATCAGATACCAACATATCCATATTCATATTTGTCATGTCTGATGGATACAAATACAGATACGCATATTATTCAAATGCAAAAATTTATATCCATATTTATTTTAAACATATACAGATACAATTTGGATATTGAAAGTATGGATATAATTATGGATATAACTTAGATAATTAAACTTTATGTCCATAGAAACAAAGGTATTACTAAGTAGATGATAAATCAAATTAATAACATATTTGTATGGTTGTATATTGCCTTTAAAAATTAATAAATACTATATAAAATTATATAGTATTACATATAGATTCTTATATTCAGATACAAATCTGATAATTGTCTATCTATATCCACGTTCACTTTATTTTCAAGAATATGGATACAAATATGGATATTAGTTGGATCCTCAAATTTCTATCCGTATCTAGATTGATATAGATACAAAAATAGATCTGAATGGATAATATTCATACCACATTCACCCCTATGCGATCCTAATAATTGTGCAAAACTTTGATGATAAGAAGAAGAGATTAGAGAGATAGAAAAGAAAGATTTTAGAAAGAGAAATTTGTTGCCCATTTATGACAATAATGGCTCCTATATATATACACATCTTCTTAGCTATGCATTGTATATGCAACCCACCATACATTGCAAGCATATACAAATTGAATGTGCATCAACTGTGATATTCATGATAATTATCAAATCAAGAGATATCCTTTCACATCCTCCCTCCAATTGATGCTGGGGATAAGGGGTGAAAATGGATATTAATCTAAATCTATTTTCATATCCAAATTTATCTGGATATGGATCAAAACTTGAGCATTCGATTAATATGTAAATCTGTATCCATATTTATCAAAGAAAAATGAATATGTATATGAATAGACAACTATCTAATTTATATCCAAACATCCAATTCTATTTGTAACCCTATTAATTTTATATATTACTTGTTACGCCTCTGACCCAATATCCATCAATAACTATAATATTTTAGAAATCACTTTCTATTTAAAATATAGTTTCATAAATCCTGCATAATTTTAAAGACTAATTATTTATTTTTAAAATAAATTATGAAATAGCTTAAAAAGATGGTTCATTACTTACCTCTGCAAAACATTGAACGGATGGTTTCAATCAATATTCTCAGCATCCTTAAGAGCTTATTTTTCAAAATATATTCTTCTATTAGTTTTAAACCACAACTAATAAAAATCTTAAATTCCAATATCTTCATAAGACTAACAAAAGTGATAGCATCCAACATCCTAGTCAGTCTAATCAAGATAGTTTTATCAGATCATTATTAAAATTGAAAATAGATGGTTCAAAAAAGATCAATGGTGATCAAAGCTATTAGTGCCCGATAAAAGTCAAATGGAGGTTGGTACAATAATTGACAATTAGAGATCAATTTGATCAGATAGCTTCATCTAATCAAAATCACTTGAAATATAATGATTTAATAGAGATTAATAAAAATCAAATCTTACAATACTTAATAAAGACTTAAATGGTATGGGCGTATTGCCTGGCTAACAAAGTAAATCTTCCTACCAGAATCAACTCAGATTCAAAGAAACAAGTTAGGTTCACTGGTTTCATAAATTGCATAAAGAGAGAATATTAGAAGAGAGAAAAAAAAGATGGAATAGACCTAATCAGACGATAATGTCTAACAACCTGATCGGTCTAATCAAGATAATTTAATCAAATCATGATTGAACTAATGGTGTCTGGGTCTGACCAAGATGGGTCTCAGTACACTTTCCAGTGATCATGGATCAGGACTCACTTTGCTAAGGTCAGATCATAATCATTGAAAGAGAATTTTTTACTAGATCAATCATATAGAGAGAAGTCTATAAAGAGAGAGAAATGATCTAGAGAGAGAAAATATATAGAGAGAGAAAGTGAAATTTTTAAAGAGAAAAAGTGAGATTCAAGCTTAGAGAAGGGAGAGAGGGAAGAGAGAGAAACTCTATCTCTTTTTTTTTCCCCTTTTTTTCTCTTCTTTCTCCTTCATCTCTTCTTTAATGGAACAGGGGATCCTTTTATCCCTTGATTCCCAAAGTATGGGAGGCACCTCCCAGTCAGCAACCTATGGTCAGAAGAGCAGGCTACGACAGAGACCAACCACTAAGGATCGATGATTGGTGGCAGCAAATGAAGGTGAAGAAAATAAAAGAAAATATAGAAAAAATAAAAAAAGATTTAGAAGCTTGTTTTCCAAGAATATCTGGTGATAGTCGGTCGGAATCCATGACTTAACAACTAAGGAAGAAAGGGAGGAGAGTTAATGAATAATTTTCGGCATTGTACCTACTTTTTTGATGATTATTGGGCTAAAATTCAGTGGCGCATGGTGAAGAACATCCAAAGAAAAAGAAGGGAATGACGGATTTTCTGGCAATGATTATCAGTGGTGCTTAATGGGGTTTCGGATTGTTGATGAGGAAATCAAGGTGAACTTGGGAGGCTCTAAATAGAGCTGGGAGGGCATGGAATTCGGTTCAAGGTTGGAATTCATCCGACAACTTTGGGAAGAAGAGTCCTATTCGGACTCGTGCCTCCCCCATTTCCATGTATTTTCCAACATGTGTGGCACATGCTGGCTATTTTATTTTATTTTGGCTATTTTCTTAGTGTTGGGTTGGGTCAAGTGGGCTGGGACTGATTGGATTGGGTATTACATTCTACCCCCAGCCCCTAAAATGAAATTTTATCCTTAAAATTTTTCTTGTGCTTTCAAAAGTTGTGATTCATAGTTCTAATCTCATCTTCTAAGTTTTCAATATTCTAATTCTCGATGCAATTTTTCATCATTAATTCATTTCATAAGGAAAATATCAATGCCATAAAAGTTGATCTAAATTAGAACCATTTATTTCTTATAATCAAAATCAATATCTTACTTCTAGATAAGGATATTAAGTTTTTCATCAAAAATATCAGCTACTCTTGACTTAATCGATCTTATCATAAGATCATGAACAAACTTTAATATGCTCTCAGTAGATGAATATTCAAGTATAAAATCTAAAATCATTAAACAATCTCATATTCTTTTAATAGATAGAGAAGCATGTTAGATGTATGCCCTAGGAGCCAATTAGACCGACATATGTAATCTTTCTAAGGGCATAGTTTGTAATCTTGACTTATTAATGAAATAAAATTTAGATTATTTATCTATTTATATTGTATAATATGTCTATGAATTATCTAATAAATTAACAAGATGATACATATTCTCAAAAATTGAGAATTTGAGGCATATGTCATTGGTGTTTAATTCATAAATTACTTTTGACCGTGAGATCATCATGGGGACAGTGATCAATTCAGATAGATTGGTGTATGGATCACTTCTTTCTGAATAGATGAGTCTCGAATCTACAGTGTAGGGACATCGAACGAGAGTACAAGCACTTGTTAGAGAATAAGGATGCTGAGCATGACCAACATGAGTAGTCACTTAGATATCTATCTTCTCGTCATGAGATATTCGATGCTATAGTAGTGTGAATAATTCTTTGACCTACGGTGCCTCGGCTATTTACAATGAGGTTGCTGTAGTTTGACTATATCATAACTCGATCTCCTAATCATACGAAGCCTTAAGGTGTATGTTGGCTGTAGTAGATTCATTATAGGAATAGGATGTGCACCTGATCAGTGTATTAAATATGACATAAAAATATTAAAATATTAGATATTTAATCTTTATTATTTGATACTTGTTATGCTCTTTTTTAAAAATTATTAGTCATGAAGATTTTATCACATCAAGCTTAATTAAGTTCAAATTCAAGCTCAATTTTATCATGTACATAGCAAAAAATACTGAAAATGATGAACAAGCCAAGAGGCTCAAAAATCAGCCCAAAATCAATCCAAAATGGCTTTTGATGTACCATAGATCGATCGCTCGATCCATGGATGGTCTAAAGAATAGGGCACAGCTCATGGCGTGGCGTATAGACCACGGAACACGGGGTCTACACATGGTGTAGGGGAACAGTGGATGTTGGTCTTTATTGTGGCATATGGGTGACTGGTTGGGTTTTGCACCATCGAATGGCCCAAATTGATTTTCAAGGGTGATCCAATGGTTGACGTTCGCTGCAATTGAGAGAACTAAAATTAGAGATGATTTTGCACCATTTGATGATCCAAAATCATCCACAGATGCGATCTAATGGTTAGATTCGATTTCGACTTGATAAAGGCTTGTTTGAGGCATGATCTAGGTTGTTTGATCAAAATCTGACGGTCAAAAATCTATTTCGCTTGGGACATGCATTTTTGGCTCGATTTTAGAGATTTAGAGCTACCAGGAGACCTGTTACGCGATGTATTCCATGAATAGGAAGGAGTTTTGATACGAGGGGGCCAAGAAGGCTATAAAAAGGACCCCAAGCTACAAAAAAAAGGCATCCCTGAGAGGAGGCATAAAGAGGGGGCAGCAAGCAAGCTTTGGGTTGCGAAAAGGCTTCTAAGAAAGAGGTACATAGAAGAGAGCTCTGTTCCTGCATTATCTCCACGTCTACATCATCTCGAAGATCAGATTTAAAAAGAAAGAAGAAGAGGAAGCCTAATTTGCTCTGAAAACTTAGAAGAAAGAAGGAGAGGTCATCAATCATCTTTCCGACGAGGTTGTGTCAATCAACTTCAAAATCTTTGTTATAGTCTATTTTATTTTATTTATTTATTTTTTAAAATTTTTAATAATTAAATTTTATTTTTAATTAATGTAAATTTTTTTATGCTCTTTAAATTTTTATTATTTACTTTTATTGCAAGTAGATGCTAAGATCTAGCAAGTAGATGCTAAGATCTAGATAGTAGATCTTAGTACCAAGTTATTTTTATGCTCTTTAAATTTTTATTATTTTTTTATTACAAGTAAAAGCTAAGATTTAGATAGTAAATCTTAGTAACAAATTTTTTTCATACTTTTAATTTCTATTTTCGACTTAAATTACTTTCTCAATTTTTTTTTTATAAAATTAAAGATTTCAAATCAGCATCGCCTTCTCCATGGATTCAATCCGACTCGCTACTCTCTATATATTTTTTATTTTTTTAAAATTAAAATTAAACTAATAATCATGATATCCTAACGACAACATCACGAGTTATCAAGTTTTTGGCACCATTGATGGGAAAGGCATGAATTAAAGTTCTTGATTTCTTTGATTTTCTTGTGAATGTAGCTTACTAACTTTTTTTTAATTTTTTTTATAGAAAAAAGAAGAAAAAAAAAGAGAAAGAAAGCTTCCAATTTTGCTTGGTGAGGTCAATCCTAACTCTAGATTTTTTTTTTAACACTACTTGCTTTCTTTTCAAATTAACTTAAAAATAACCCATTTAACCTAATCAAAATTTTATGACAAGAGTAGAAATCTTAATTGCTTAGAGCATCCATCATTTAGATTTACTTTTTTTGATAATTATTGCAGACAAGGTGAGCCTCTCAAGTTTAATTAGTTTCATGCATCTAATTTAGTTGCATAGAATTTTTTATTTGAAATTGGTTGTGTATATTCATTTCAAATCAACTTAAGGGCAACACGCATTAACAGGATAAGATAAAAATTTTATCACCCTTCCTTAGCCCAAAAACAACCAACCAACATTCCTCATTAACCTAAGTCTAATTAAAACTAATTCGACGTCAGCCCCTAAGGAACTTGAGCTCAATAGGACAAGTAATCCCGAAAGTTGAACTGGATCGGACCTAGTTGATCAGTTGGTATCCTGAAAAATGATTCAGAAACTACATTCTGAAGAAAAATAATTATTTAATTAGTTTCATTCGCTGATCTGGCCAACTTAATTGGTATCTAAAAAAAATAATGGAGGGACCCCGACTAACCTTATACTTATCTGACCAGTTGGTTGATTAGATTCGCACTTGGAGTGCTTAACGGTGCACTTGGAACAGTTAGGAGCTATCTAGATTTAGGATAGCCTCAGGATAGAGAGTTCACTTTGTGCTAACTTCATTGCAATTAACATTTAACCATAACTAATTCTTCTCATTTATCATCTCTAGATCTAGGACTCTCTTAGGATTTTCTTCTTTAGAACCTTTCTCTTGTATCTTCTTCTTTTTTTTTCTCTCTCCCTCTTTCTTAAAAAAAAAAAAATCTGAATCACACACATTAGGGTTTGCAGTGGTACATGCATGGTAGGAGATCTCTTTTTTCTGATCTAATTGAACCCAATCCTAAAATTGAATGGCTGATCCACGTTAAATCTGACAATCAAATGGCTAAAAATCCTGAAGAACCATCTAGGTAGATGAAGAAAATCTTCATTCTTTCTACCTATAACCCATCGACTTGTATCTATTTACCTAATATTCTTGTAAGCCATTATGAGATCAAGTCAACTACGATCCAGATGCTTCCATCTTTCTATGAAAACACCAATGAAGATCCTTACAAGCATTTAGATGAGTTTTAAAAATTTATTCCATGGTGAAGATTCAAAATTTTACTAATGATGCACTTAGATTGATCCTATTTTTTTTCACTAAAGGACAAAGCCAAGCACTAGTTTGGAACAATAAGGAGACCAATCCGAGCTTGGGCTAAAATGCAGCATGAGTTTCTTAAGGAATTCTATACCATAGATCAAACCAACACCATGAGATAAGTCATCACTGAATTTGCTTAGCTTCTAAGAGAACAAATTCATGAGTCATGAGAGAGACTTAAAAAACTTCTTAGAAAATATCCACACCATGTTCTATCTAAGTCATAAATTGTTTAAGTTTTTTATAAGGGTTTAGGTGATCAGTATAGACAGATGGTAGATACATCTTATGGAGGTGCATTCATGAGTAAAAGTGAGGATGAAGCATATGCTTTGTTTAAAATGTTGAGTAAAAACTCGAACAATTATGCTTCATTATCTTCCTATGAAAAGTTGATTCCTCATAAAAAATGGGCAATTTATAAGATCAAATATTCAGACTCTAGTTCTAAGGCTGACTTGAATCTAATAATTTAGAAATTAGATAAAATTGACCTTCTTGTCTAGAAATTAGATCAAGTCCTGATCCTAGGTCAACAATCTCCTGCGTAATATACATCACCTTTTAATTATCAGGAGACTTGTTCTATTTGTGCTAGCCCAACCCATTATGTGAGTGAATATCCCATGACTGCACAATTTTTACTTTTCATCCAAGAACAAGTCCAAGTTGCGCAAGGCTACTCCAAGCTGGTTAATGATCCATTTGCGAATGCATATAATCCAGGTTGGAGGAATCAACCTATTTTTTCTTGGAGACCCCAATAGATTTAGGCTTGGACCCAAATTCCTCTGGTGCAAAACTTTCAAAATAAGCCCCAACATTAGAATTATGTCTATAATAAAGGTCAACCTAATCAGCTTATCCAACCATCATATTATAATTAGTCATCATACCCACCTCCTTAGCAGACCAATCTATTCGACAATAGGTTTACTCAACTTCAACAACTAATTATGATCTAACAGCAATCTATCGTCAGGTTAGAAGTATAAATAGGACAGTTAGCTGAGTCCACCATGAGGAGAGAATCAAGTCAATTATCGAGCCAACCAATAGCAAATTCTAGGAACAACCCATCCAATGTCCACCAACTACATGGACCTAGTCATCAATCTAATGTTCCACTTAAGAATCTCTAATTTGAGAATGCCAAAGCAATTTCTGAGCTAAAAGTGGTAGGATTCTTAAGGACTCATACCAAGATTAGGTGAGAGAGGCTTGTACTGATGCTAGCTAAAATATAAATTTAGAAGAGGAGGTTAGTACTAAGACTAACTGTTTAGAAGAATCTGAATCCGAAACTCATACTGGTTCCAATCTGAGTGAGAAAGATAAAGAAAAGAAGAGAGTAGATGTGTTATCCAAGACATATAAACCTAGAGTCCTATTCTCTTCAGCCCTAGAAGTCAGAAGAATACAATGAATCAGTGACACCCTTCCGGTACCCATTGCTTCAAACTCAACTCCTAACCTAAAAACTCAATTTATGAGTATTTTAGAAGAACAAATAGGAAAAATTTTTAACAAATAAGGGTCTGTGAATGGATTTGTAAATTATCTTCTTAAAATAAGAAAGGTAAAACTGACTAAAAATGGAGTCATGAACTACTTTCTGGAGATTGACAATAAAATACTAAAATTTATCAATAAAAAGATTGTAGACCATCTTCTTGAGATTGACAATCCAATATTATTAGAATTTATCAATCTAATATTCGACATGGGGTAGGTGAGAGAATCGACATAGTATAGTTGAAGATTTTAAACTTAGCACTCCTGGGAGACAATCCAGATCTTTGCATTTTACTTTCATTAGGTATCTGACTCATGCCTAGTTGAAGATGGTAAATTTAGCACTTATTGGGAAGCAATCCAGCTTTTGCATTTGAATTTTTTTTTTATTTTTAGCTTACCTTCTTTTTAAGTTCAGGATTAAGTTAGAGGGAGAACAAATTTTGAAAAGACTTCGAGTAGAATCATGAAAGCTAGGCTAAACCAAGTACATATCTGGATCAGGTGACATCTTTTCTTTCCTTCTTCTTTATTTGCACCCTTTATTTTTCTTACTCCATTGAGGACAATATCGATTAAGTTGGAAGGAAGAATAATAATGATAAAAAAAAAATTTTAAGTCCTCGAATGAGTTAGTATTTAGCGTTTAGACATCCAATTATGCTTAAGAATCAAGGTAAACCAAGTATTTTTTTTTAAAAGTAAATTGATGCACAGACCAAAAATTTTGTAAGATATCGAGGGATCAAGTATTAAGAAAATCTAATGAAGAGTTTAGTTTTGAATATAAATATTTTTCTTATGAGCATTTCTAATTCCTCCTACCAGCATGAAAGAAGAGTTTACTTCCTATAGACTTGTGTAGGGTAATTATATATTTTTTCATATAAAAAAAAGTTTTCAAAAAATTAATGCTGAGTAACCGGATCTCTTTGCCTAAACAAGTATTGAGTTTTGCATTAAAAGATATGAAGGATAAAGAAGCTCTGTTATAAAGCTAGTTTTAACTCATAGTCTGTTTGACTTAAGCTGATAAGCTCGAGGGATATTTTATATCTAGTGCCCTACAACAATCTGATTTAAGAGTCTTTGACTAAAAACTCGCTACGTGGATCAGATAGAAAGCTTAATGGGTTAAGACACTCAATAGCAGTATAACATTAAAAAAAAGAAGAAGAGCAAAGTCTAAACATTGGTCTCCCATCGAGTAATCGGGGCCCTTCACCTATGTAAATATTGTGGTTCACATCAAAAAGTGGACAATGTGGAGATGCTTTTATAATAAATAAAGGATAAAAGTAACAATATACTTATCCATATGAAAGTTAGATGATTTAGAGATAAAGATTGGGGCAATTTAGAAAAAGTTCAAAAAAAATTTAGTATTCTTGGCTTAATTCTCATATTGATTAATATTAATACTCTAATGACATAAATAACTCACGCTCTACTAAATATCAATGGCCCTTTTGAAAATTGCCTAGTGAAATTTAAAACTCTAAGTTACTCAAGGATAAGCAAATTGCCTGTTGAAAATTGCCCAGTGAAAACTCTAAGTTATTGAACATCAATGGCCCTTTTGAAAATTGTCTGATGAAAATTTTTTGGTATTTAGCGCTAAATCCTTTCTTTACTTGAGGATGAGCAAAGTTTAAATTAGGAGGTATGATCAATGTATTAAATATGATATAAAAAGTATTAAAATATTAAATATTTATTATTTGATACTTATTATGCTCTTTTTTAGAAATTATTAGTCATGGAGATTTTATCACATCAAGCCCAATTAAGCCCAAATTCAAGCTCAATTTTGTCCTGTGCATAGCAAAAAATGCTGGAAATGAAGAACTAGCCAAGAAGCCCAAAAATCAGCCAAAAATCAATCCAAAATCAACCCAAAATGGCTTTCAGTGTACCATAGACCGACCGTCCGGTCCATGGACAGTCCACATAATAGGGCACGGCTCATGGCATGGCATATAGACCATGGAATGTTGGGTCTACACGCGGTGTAGGGGAATAGTGGATGTTGGTCTTTATCGCAGCGTATGGGCGACTGGCTAGGTTTTGCACCATTGAACGGCCCAAATTGATTTTCAAGGGCGATCCGATAGTTGACATTTGCTGTAGTTGAGAGAACTGAAATAAGAGATGATTTTGTGCCATCCGATAGTCCAAAACCATCTACAGACATGATTCAACAGCTAGAATCGATTTTGACTTGATAAAGGCTTGTTTGAGGCATGATTTGGACTGTTTGATCAAAATCTGACAGCTAGAAATCTATTTTTCCTGGGACACACATTTTTTATGTGATTTGACAGATTTAGAGCAACCAGGAGACCTGTTACACAATGTATTCCTTAGATAGGAAGGAGTTTTGATACGAAAGGGCCAGGAAGGCTATAAAAAGGATCCCAGACTATAAGGAAAAGACATCCAAGCAAGGGGGAGGCATAGAGAGGGGGCAGCAAGCAAGCTTTGGGTTGCGAAAAGGCTTCTAAGAAGGAGGTACTTAGAAGAGAGCTCTGTTCCTACACTATCTCCATGTTTACAACAACTCAAAGATCAAATCCAAAGAGGAAGAAGAAAAAGAAGTCCAGTTTGCTCTGAGGAGTTTGAAGGAAGAAGGAGAGGTCATCGACCATCTTTCCGACAAGATTGTGCCAATCAACTTCAAAATCTTTGTTATAATTTATTTTATTTTATTTACTTATTTTTTAAAATTTTTTATAATTAAAATTTATTTTTAATTAATATAAAATTTATTTTTATACTCTTTAAATTTTTATTATTTACTTTTATTGTAAGAAGATGCTAAGATCTAGATAGTAGATCTTAGTACCAAGTTATTTTTATACTCTTTCACTTTATATTATTTATTTTTATCGTAAGTAGAAGCTAAGATCTAGAAAGTATATCTTAGTACCAAGTTTTATTTTTATACTTTTAATTTTTATTTGACTTAAATTAATTTTTTAATTTTTTTTATAAAATTAAAGATTTCAAATCAGCACTATCTTTTCTATAGATTCGACCCAACTCGTTACTCTCTATATATTTTTAATTTTTTTTTTAAAGTCAAAATTAAATTGATAATCACAATATCCTAATGACAATATCGCAAGCTAACGCACCTATATGGGATCTATCAACCCTGGTAGTCAGGGAGAAGTCCTATGAGGATCATAAAATTGAGTTCAAAAGTCCATAGTCATGGTAAGTATGAATGATAGAAAGGAGTTTCTATGAGGATTCACTAAGAACTTAGATTGATTGAATCTTACATATGATAAGATCAGGTTAACGAGTTATCCATGACCTTAGTCTTGTCAAGACTCACGATAGAAAAACTAGATCATACGACAACCGCACCTAGAGATTCATCTATTTAGTTCTACTGGATTACCACTACATACTGTTAGGTATCACTGGTGGATTGTAAAATCAATTGAAAATTATTCTGATGATCAATAATTCTCAAATTGGCTGAAATAGAAGGGTTTCCAATCCATTGAAAGGAGTTTCAATGATATTATTGATGGAGATCATAATATATCCTACTACTAAATAGAATTGAACCTATGGTGTCATATAATAAGGATTTGATCTAGGATCATACAATTGGGCTCATATGATTCTAATTGGTTTGGATTTGAAAAATTCTATTGGATTTAGTAAACCATGCTAGCATATGATAAATCCAAAATCCTCTTTAGACTTGAATCCCTATAAGATGGAGATTGGATTAAGTCAATTACAAGCATTATGGGCAGCCAAGAGTTGGTTTCCATCATTAATTAAATTGAAAGAAATTAGGTTTGAACCCAATTGGATTGGATCCATATTGGCACCCCCTTGACCTATTGTGACTAGGAAAGGAAGAGAATGATGGGGCGCATGCCCCATCAGGGTTTGGCATCAAAGAGAGCAAGTGGGGGCACCCAAGAAGTCTAATTAAAATTAGTTTTAGGTTTTTTATGAGATAAGAATCAGATTTGATCAAATTTCTAAATCAAGTAGGATTCCTTTTGGCCTATAAAAAGGCCTTGAGATAAGATGTCTAAACCCTAAGCAATTAAAGCAAGTTAGCCCCAAGCCTCCACACCTCCTCCTCTTTCTCTTGAGCTCTCCATACCCTCTCCCTCTCCTCTCTTCCTCACACCCAAAAGTTGGGCATCCTTTGTTTTCACACCCAAGGGTTGGGCACCTTCTTTCTTCTACATGCAAGGTCGGGTTACTGATTTGAGAGGAGTTCTCTCATTTTTTTCTTCCTTTTTTGAAGATTGCTTGCTGGTTCTTTGATGAAGAAATAAAAGAAGAGCTTTTTTAGATCTGTCTCATAGATATTTGTAGAGATCAGACACTTGTGCGGCTCAAAAGAAACCGACGAGATATCCACGATCATCAATTTCGGTGAATAACTACCCATGCAAAGGTGAAGATGAGATCTTCATGGTTTTTGCTTTAATATAATTTTATGTGCTGCATATAGATCTTAAGAACATGATAGGGATGATCTCATGAGATGAGATCTAGAAGATGTATGTTAGATTAATTTATTTTCATTGCCTATACAAAATTTTTATTGTTCTAGTATGTATGCTGTTCTAGATTTTTCTTCAAAGTGTAAGCCTCAACACTAGAAGAAAAAAGAAATCCTCTTATATATATTTCAACTCCAAGATCAAAAATTAAAAGTCCACTAACCAAGACTCAAGATGCTAAATATTTTTCTTAGCACGGTCGATAGGAGTCCTACTTATGAAAATCATACAGTGACCCCAAAGTAATCTAGAATCAAAAATATTATCTTTTTCATTATTGATGAACTTTCTCCATAAAAGAATATCAAATCACATCTTTTATTATAAAATTTTAACTCAAAGAAGTAATATTATTGACTAGATTAAAATAATTCAGATCGTCATGCTTCCGCTGTGCACTCTGATATAAACCATCAAAATTTTTTAGATTCACAAAATAATTTTTACCAAAATATTACTTTATATTATAGATAGAAAAAAATCTAAAATTTCAAATTCCAATCCAAGCCAAAGATAAACTTTTGATTCTCATCCCTAATTATACCTGAAGCATAATAATTTTGATTAACCCTTGAGTCTAATATCACATTCAAAACCATCATATAGATTTACTATAATCTCATATGAATCAAAGCTTTATTTTCCTATCAATTCAATTAGACAATTCCAAAACAAAATCCTATAAGCATAATCAATAAGAAAAATCTTCAAAATATATAAGTAATACCAACTCAATTATCTTTTTTAGAGTTTTTTCCATCGAGATTTTTGACATCTATCCAAATCTTTATATAATAATTATGCAAGCCTCTTAAAATCAAATCTCCATGCAATATAAGATTTTATCAAAGACCTCAATAACAAAGGTAAAAGAACTGCAAATCAGTTCATAAACCAAAAATTTTAAATTATATTTTCATATATATCTCAAAATCTCGAATAGATATAAATAGGATCTTTTATCTTGATCCAAAGATAGCAATCAAGTTTTCACTAGCAACCTCAACAACAACAATAGAAGATCCTTTGATCAACTTTGATATATAATGTTTGAATTTAAGTTTCATATTTACCTCATGATCTTCGATAGACATAAATAAGAACTATTAGAGCTGCCATTGATCTTTAACTCTTGATAGTTAGACCTATTGGACTGAGTACCTGCTCCGATACTATTTATTTTTTAGAGACAGCAACTTAAAAGAGAGGGTGAATTAGATTTCATAAAAATAAAAAAATTACTTTAAAACAATATATGCCCAAAGATAATTCAAATGGTGTATGTGAAGTGGTAAGCAAGAAAATTTAAACTCTAGCAGAAATAACAATACAATCAAAATAATACAACATAAATATAAAAAATTTATAGTAGTTCGGTGCCAAACTCAACATCTACATCCACTTTTCAAGCAAATTGCTTGAGAATTCTAATAATAACCTCTCCAAGATTACAGTTTGATTATTTTCATGGATTCATAATTCAATCCAATTAGTTTTTACTGGCTCACTAATCAAAATTTTACAATTGATTATTCTTTTCTAACTCATAGTTAATTCTGATTGATTTTTTCAGAGATATCAATCAAAATCAATACCATCCAATTTATAAGGCTTGGACCAACTCCAAGTTTCTCACCTAAGAAACTTGTTACAACTAAAACAAATAAAGGAATACAAGAAATAGAGTGTAGAGAATAAACAAGCTCTTTTTGGATCCTAAGAAGTCAAGGTAATTTTTAATGCTTAAACTTCTTCCTTGATTACTTGAGAGGTTGAGATAGCCTTTAATGCTTTTTTTCAATGATAACTGGCTAAAATTAAACCACTCTTCCTCTTTTTTAATCTAATTGAATATAGGAAGAACATAATTTATGGCACTCTTAAATTTCTTCCTATTTCTCTTTTTTTGGTTCACCATACTATCCTCTTCAATATTTACTCAATGAACTCTTCTCTTTTCAAAAGTTGGTTCCCTCCATGAATCCTTCATATTTATTAGCTCAAAAATATCTTCATTTAATGCTCTAGCTGTTGGCAACTTGAAATAGCCATCAAGATGAATTTTATCATATTTTGAAAATTCTAAAAAACTAGTCGTTATTCTATCAGAATTTACTGAGTTGGCTCACCCAAGTTCTGAGTTGGTTAACCTTCAACTCTGAGTCGGCTAAGTGGAACTTTTAGACAGCTCAATAGCAGATGTCAAAAATCTAATGTTATATGTTATTTTATCTGCCTGAGATTGGATTAGCTTGGATTTGGTCTTAGTTAGCTAACTTTAATGCTGGATCGATTAATTGATTCTTTAGATTGGCTTAGAAGATTTGCTAATTTATAAAGCCTTTCGTATTTATCTTCCTCTAAGATTGAGTTGTCTCTCCTTTTTCTTAAGTCAGCTAAGCTCCAGAAGTGGTCAGCTATCTTGATCATTAGGTCAGCTCAGGGAATTATTTTATTTTGATAAAATTTTTATATATCTTTTCCTTAGACTTATACACGGTCAGCTAAGCTCCAAGCTGGGTTGACTGAGTTGCATGCCAAGCATGCCAAAAGAAATTTCTGATAGCTTTTTTTGATCCAATTTATTTCTATGTTAGACTTGCCTCCTCAAACATAATTTGTGCTAGTTAAGAGGTACTTCTAGATTAGATTTTTTTTATATCTTTAACTTCTCTGCTTCCAGTCTGAAGGACTTAAGTTTAAAAATTTAAATTTTCTTAAGAGTACAACCTTTTATGGTAAATGATTAAGCACATTGAGAAAACTGGTAATTACTCTCAAGCATATCATTAGTGGACATAATTTGTACTCAAACACCTTTGACATCATGAAAATCAATTCTAATGCTAACATAATATTTGGTCAATGGACACTTAAGGTGCAAGATGAAAGAAATGATAATGTCTGATAAAGATAAAATCATTGAAATCATTCCTTCTATGTTGAAAATAGTTTACTTAAATGGATTGATTTTGATAAATTCACTATGATATATATTTTATTGCCTTTGTATTTATTGAAACTCACCTTCAAATTTGTGTTAATTTCATTTATGTAAAATTTTTGAAAATTTTGAAATATAAATCACCTTACTTTTTTAATTGTATTTTGAAAGATAAACCAAGTTAAGATAAAATATGTAAGAAATATTTGCTTGCCTATCTTATGGGCTAAAATATGAATATTTTAGTTACTTATGAATGAAGTTGTGTATGCTTAAATTATCATGTTGTAACTTGTGCTTGTTAATGAATTTATCATTCTTGTATTTCAATATTTCCCTCTAGTATAATTTTCATATTTTTTTGATATTGTCAAGAAGGAGAGTAAAAAATTAATATTTGCACCACAAATTAGGCAATAGCATAATAAATATATATCAATTCAGTAATTCAGATCTTGATGCATTGTATTATCAAATAGTCATACATAGAATTTGAATTTATATATCTTAATTCATAATCTCAATTTCATCAAATTCTTAAGTTCTTTTTATCAATCATGATCTATGATTATATTTTTCTATGGTAGTGTCATAATGCCACGTATCATCTTACGGTGAGCTATGAATCATCTAGTAGCAAAGTTCTTTAGAATAGTTGGTCTCACTTGTAGTTTGTCGCTAGTCTCATTGGTAACTTAGACTCTCAGGACAAATCAATTGTTAATGTATTAGCTTCCATTAGTGGGGTCTTTTATATAGTCAGGTTAACAATTTAGTTTGATATCTTATTTAAACAAAAATATAAATAAATGATAATTAGATCAATCAATCATATCATTTATTATGATCATACATCATCATAATTATTTCAAAAAAAAAAGAATATTTTCTATACCTTTCATCATATTTGATTCATGAATTAATACAATTCAAAATTTATCAATTTATTACTTTATAAATTATCAGATAAATTTAGTAAAGGTAAAACACTTCTTATCTCTAAAGCAAATACAACCATGGATCCAATTAATCTTGAAAATCCTTCTCTGGGTCTGATATAAAAATCATACTTCAATCAAAATTCTATCATAATTATTTTAAAATAAAATTTTTAAAATCTAGTAGCCCTATAAGGATGAAAGAAACATGCGATTCGTATTGCATGGTCAGGAGAAAAAATTGAATAGATTAGAATTAAAAATTTGTCATAATATTTATGAAAATGTACCTTGATATGCAGTGAAAAGAAAATCAAGGTTGAAAGATTTCTTGAATCAAGTTGCTTCGCGAGATCTGGATGTCCAGACCCTCTACTTCGCTCGCATGCCAACCAACATAGGAGAGAGGGATGAAGAACTCTTCAAGAGGGAAGGAGTGGAGAGCCTTGAAATCTGATCTTGAAGCTTGGAGGAGTCCACATGCCACCACACCAAGGGAGAGGGAGGACGCCCAAGAGAAGATGACGCCCAAGGTGAGGGTTGCCCAAAGGAAGCACGCCTTGATCAATTACTAGATTGATTTTTTCTTCTCCAAACCTCTCCTTAAATAGAGAAGAGATCTTAGATCAAATTAAATACCTTCATGGGTTAGAAATAAGACTCTCCAAGTTTGAATCAAATCTAAACTCCCTAAACAATAAAGATTTCTAAAAGAAGTAGGAGAGGCACCAACTTGCACCTCTCTCCCTATGCCACACGCCCAAAGGGAGGGGCCAATTTCTAGCATCCTCTCCTCCCTCTTGGTCGGCTAAAGAGGTGAGAGAATATCAAAAAAATATGGCTAAGTGCATCAAATTTGATTTGGTTGAAATTTGGGTTCAATTCGAATCTGTTTCGAATCTGATTTGAACCAAATTCGAAAAGGCTGCTAATCCTAATCTAATTAGGATTTAGGTCCAAGTCCAACTTAGATAAGTAATCTAATTTAATCTTAATAAAATTAAGTTTAATTAAATTAGATCTGATCTAAAATAATTAAGACTCGAACCCAACCTCTCATAATTTCTTGAATCATAGATTTGATTAAATAAATCTTTAGAATTAAACCTACGCCTCATATGCAGTGCTAGCTGGACATAGTCAGTGTTTAATCTCATATGACATATAACTTAATTCTCAATTAAGTTAATCTATATATTCAATTAAGTCTCATACTTCTAAATTGAACACATAAATATTCGATCAATTCTTTCCAACATTGTTTGTCTTTGTACGTGACTCCATAGATTCGAACACTAAACCGATAGTATAGGAACTTTTTTTGTACTAATCAGAGTGACCATCTAGCAATAATATCCGATATCTGGATAGATCAAATAATTGCAAAACAACATTCAAAAATCTAGACATATGGTTACTGCATGATTTATCCTTTGACCCTAATACTCAGGATGACCTAAGGTTAAACTATTAACCCTGGATGAGTCATCCATATTGTATTTCAATCTTTTTCAAATTTTGTGACAGATCATAATGATTATTCTGACCAAAATTTTACTGGATTGAGATATAGTGATGTATTAACTTCTGTAATCTGGAGAGGTTAATCCCATCTTGACTCACACACCGACTTCACAAGTACTTGACTGCATCCAGTAGCCTTTCGTCATTGTATTAGAAATATAGATAGTATGGCACCAAAGCATAGTGAGTTGTTTGCAAGTCACTGTGGTGATCTCAGGTCGGAGCTACACTTATACCTATATCCTTCGTGATCTACCCTTAATAGCAGAGCGCTCTGTGGGTGAGTCACTGTTTAATGACAATATACTCCTACATCTCACCTATATGCCACACTAGTGTCTCTACACTCCTTGCTTAAGAGGACAATCAATCTATATGACACACAACGATCTATACTCGATAAATATTATTATATTTATTAATAATATGTCATTTGATCATGAATAAGTTTAAAAATTATTCGATAAATCTTTTTTTATCGATTATATTATAGTTTTAAAAACTTCATCATAACATAAGAGTTTAAAGAAAGATGCACATTTATGTTGAACTTGTCAAAAATAATTTTTATTTATTAATAATTTATATATAAATTTTAAAGAATATAATTATCTATAGATAGATAATTAACTTTAGAACATATTTTTCAATAACTCCTACTTGGACTAAAGCCAATCAGGACTGTCTCTAATACCCATCTTCCACTTGTGGTCATCAAACTCTTTGATCCTGAGAGCTTTAATGAAGGGGTCGACCAGGTTTTTCTTTCCATTAATCTTTAGTAGCTCAATGTCACCTCGATCATCGATCTCATGGATAAGATGATACCGATGCAGAATATGTTTGGTTCTCTGATGGAACTTGGGTTCCTTGGTTTGGCACCAGTGCTGTCACAATACAATAGAACTGGACCTTCAACTGAGAAAATCACTCCAAATTTACAGATGAACTTCCTCAACCAAATAGCTTCCTTTGCAGCATTGGATGCCACAATATGTTCCACTTTGTATATTGAATCAGCTACTGTGTGCTACTTGGAACTCTTCCAGCAGATCATTTTATCATATAAAGTGAAAATGTAGCCAGACATATTTTTGTTGTTATCATGATTTAATTAAAAACTAAAATTAGTATATCCCATCATTTTAAAGTCAGTATCTCTATATATTAACTATTATCTTTATAACTTTTCAATGGTTCTCATCTGGATCAGACTGATATCTACTCACTATCTCTAGCGAGTAGACCACATCCGACCTTGTACATGTTATAGCATATATAATAGATCCCACTGTCGAGCCATATGGGATTCTACTTATATGCTTTCTCTCTTGAAGAGTTGTCAGATAATCTTTTTTAGAGAGAGTAATTTCTTGACCTATCGATAGATAGTCCTTCTCGAAATTTTTCATACTGAACCATTTCAACATGGTATTAATATATGTGAATTGAGACAACCCAAGCAATCTTTTAGATCTATCTCTATAGATCTTCATCTTTAGAATGTAGGATGCTTCTTCCAAATTCTTTATGGAGAACCGTGATAACAACCAGAGTTTTACACTCTATAATGCAGGGATGTCATTTTCTATCAAGAGTATATCATCCACATATAGTATAAAGAATATGACTACAGAACTATTAGTCCATTTATAGATGTTAGGCTCCTCTCTGTTCTTAATGAAGCCATACATTTTGATCATCTTATCAAAATGCATGTTCGAACTCTGAGAAGCTTGCTTCAGTCCATAAATGGACCTATTTAGCTTACACACTTTAGATTCGTCCGTGCATGTGAATCCTTCGGGTTGTATCATATACACCTCTTCTTCTAACTCTCTATTAAGAAAAATAATTTTGACATCCATTTATCAGATCTCATATGCCGCTATAGCAAGCATAATCCGAATGGACTTGAGCATTGCCATAAGAGAGAATGTCTTATCATAGTTAATACCATAACATTGACGATATCCCTTAGTAACTAGACGTACTTTATAGGTCTCTACCTTTCCATCCGCTCCTCTTTTCTTTTGAGGATTCATTTGCACCCTATGGGTTTTATCCCTTTGGATAGATCAATAAGTGTTTATACACTATTAATCTCCATGGACTCCATTTTGGATTTCATGATATTTAGCCATTTCTCAGAGTCCGACCTTTGCATGGCATTGATATAGTAATCGGATGCTCGTCATTCTTATCTAGTTCGATGGGATCACCATCCTAGATTAAAAAATTATAGTATCTATCCGATTAATACAGTACTCTATCGGATCTCCTTAATGGCACCTCTATAATAGGCTCCGAATTTGATTTTTAATTAAATCCAATTCTGTATGTCTACTCAATGGTGTTTGATTTTCTACTTCACGAACTTCATCAAGTTCGATCTTAGTGGCATTAGTTCCTTCTCTAAGGGGGCTCTCTTTCCAAAAAGATTGTCCTGTTGTTGACAAACATCTTTTGTTCTTCAGCGAGGTAGAAATAGTATCTTTTTATTTTTTTAGATATCCTACAAATAAATACTTATCAGACCTGGGTCTAAGTTTATCATCTTTAAATATTTGATATAAGTCAGATACCCTCAAACCCTAAGGTGTGAGAGTACTGGCTTACGTCCTGTCCATATATCATATGGAGCTTTACTGACAGATTTGCATGAAACCTTATTCAGTACATAGCAAGCAGTTTCTAGAGCGTATCCCTAAAAAGAGATTGGTAGAGTGGCAAAGCTCATCATGGATCAAACCATGTCTAACAGTATTCGATTCCTCCTTTCTAACATCCCATTATATTGTGGTATCTCCGGAGGAGTCCATTAAGAGAGAATTTCATTCTCATCTAAATATGTCAGAAATTCATTAGTCAGATATTCTCCTCCTCAGTCTAATCGAAGACTTTTAATATTCTTCTTAGTTTATTTTCTACTTCACTATGGAATTGTTTGAATATTTTAAATGATACGAACTTATTTTTCATAAGATAGATGTACCCATACCTCGATAGATTTTTAGTGAAAGTAATGAAGTAGTTAAATCCACCTTTGGCACATATGTTCATGGGTCCACATACATCGTTATGTACTAGACTCAGAACATCAGCTACTCGTTCATTTTTTTCTTTAAAAGGTGATTTTGTCATCTTACCAAAAAGATAGGATTCATAGGTTGGTAATGATTCACAATCATTAATGTTGAAAATTTTCTCTTTAGTTAACCTGTCCATCCTGTTCTTATTCACATGACCTAGCCGGTAATGCCAAAGATAAGCATCACTGACATTATTTATCTTAGGATGTTTATTAGATATGTACATTACACTAACAGACTGTGATAGATGGTATATACTATGTTTCAATTATCCACGCATAATTTAATATTATTCATAATGATATCACAAAAATTATTCTTTATTAAAAAGTTGAAACCAATTTTGGCCAAAAGGCCTACAGAGATGATATTCATTAAAAAGGAAGGACAATAATGACAATCTTACATTCAAAAACAAGCTACATAGTTTCTAGAGCTAGAACGGGAACCAAGCTTCCATCTCCAACATTCAGAAATCGTTCGCCATCTTTAAATTTTCTACTGATTTGAAGTCCCTACAATAAATTATAAATATTAATTAGATTTTTGATATCCAATACCCAGATAGTAGTATCATACATAGAAAAATTACAAAGAGTTATTATATAAGTATCTTATCCAGCAACAGTTGTTGTTTTCTCTTATTCGGCCTGTTAGGGTCAAGAGAGGCTATATACTGAAGATAATTTCTCTTTCAGTGATCCAACTCCTTGCAGAAGAAGTACTTTGCCTGGCTCTTATCAACTTTTCACTTCTTGCTCTGATTGGACTTAGACGCCCCAACACTCTGTACCTTCTTCTTATACTTCTTCTTACCTTTCTTAAAGGAATGACATCTAGAAGAAGAACCACCCACCACATTCATCGACTCCTTGTGGAGCTGGTGATCCTTCTCAAAGATCTGTAGTAATCCTAGCAAATCATAATAGTTTACTGCAAGCTTAATCATTCTGTAACGACTAAGAAAGAGTAGGTAGGATCTGGACAAAGAATTCAAAATTGCATCCTTTCCTAACTGCTCATGCAAGAAAAATTTGAGTTTGCTCAAGCACTCAATCTGCTCAATCATGTACAGTATATGATCAATGATCGATGCCCCTTCCCTCATCTGGGTGTTAAAAATAGCATTAAGATGTTTGTTCCTCTCAATGTCATCAGTAGTGCCGAAGGACTCATTTAATACTTGAAGTATTTTCTTTGATTGAGCATCCTCAAATTTATGACTGAACTCATTGTTCATAGCCATCTACATGATGCAACATACAGTGATTCGATCATTGAGCCACTTTCGGTAAGTATCTCTAACCGCACCATGAGCATTCGGAGCTGGCTTCTCAGGTGTAAAATCTGTTATCACATAGAGGATCCTTTCATGTTCCAGAATGATTTTCAACTTGTAACACCAGCTATCAAAATTGGATCCGATAAGCTTGTCGCTGTCCAATTATGAGCGGAGCGATAAAGTGTTAGCCATTTCTAAAAAAAAATATAAGATCTATTAGTATATAAATTATTTAATCCTAAAGATTTGAACTTTAGTCTAAAGGTTCTCTCACTATTTTATACGAATTGATAGCCTCTACCTCTAATTTGAGGAATCTGATTCCTTAGTAGGTACTAGAATCTACACAGACTGCACATAGGCTCAAGTATGGCTTGGCCAACCCATATATATCTATAGGTAGGTTCTTAATCAATTGTTTCTTCAAATAATTTTTAGTAATTATTTTACCCCAAGCTTCTCTTCAACAGGCATGTAGCGCCTTTATTGAAAATCCTAATTAGGTCCTACCATTAACATGAGCATACTCAGTGCATCTAAATGATAAATGATTAGGCCCGAGTATGGCTCAGCCAACCTGACCATCCATCAGAAAGTCACAACTAAATCATCATATTATGAATAATAATTCCAATAGCCAAATAAACACCAGGCATGTGGCGCATCCAATGATTATCTAGACTATTGGGCATATTGTCATCCACATTAATGGGGGGCTATGAATCTGTTATCCTTATAATATTTTTATTTTAAAGACCTAATAATTTAAAAAATTTAATTAATTAATTTAGAATGAAAAAAAAGATTAACTGATATTTTGATAATTCTCCCACTGACTTCACCAAGTCAACGAAGAGGACTAGCAACAAGCTGATTCAAAAATACCTGAATTAGTCACTAATAGGTCAACTTGAATCAATCAGTGATCCAATCAAAATATAATCTATCAAGTTGGCCAAATAAGGGAGATCAATGGGAGGCTAGCCAATGCTTGCCTTAGATACCATATAGACCAAATAAGTATGCCTCCAATTAAAAACTACTGATCTGCTACCGAATTTATCTTAGACACCAATTGATCAATTAGTTTCAATTTGGTTAGCCAAAGGACTTGGGCTTGGTCATTGAGCCACACAATCAGGTCCATTTGGTATGATCAAAATATGGACTTGATCAAGCTACAACTATTGACATTTATCTAAAAAAATTTTAATCTAATCTAATTCAACTCTTGATTAGATTTAATCTACTTCTCTATTTAGTCCATATTTGTTTCTAACCCTAGATCTAACCTGGTTAGATAACCTGATTCAAGCTAACCAATAGTCTCTTGATTTATGAGGTGTCTTAAGATCTTCAATTTTTAAATCTAAATCTTTTAATTTTTATATCTTAATTTTTAATTAAGTATATAAAATTTTGTATTGAAATTATTTTTATTTATAAAATTATTTTACAAAAATTTTCATACCAAACTTTACATCATATGTCATTAATTTCAGACTATGAAACTGATTTTCATATCTGAATATTTTGTATAAATCAGCAAAAATAAATCATAAATTTTTTATTCTAATCTAAACTAATATATGATTAGAATAATTTTAGGATTTCTTTTCACTATTCTTCTTCATGAGATATAATCATAGTGGCAGCCCTATCGTCATAACAGAACCCATCGATTGGATAAGAGAGAGACTTTAATCCCTACTTCCTCCTATAACCAGATGGCCATGGTGATCAATTCAATTCGAGTACTTCACTATTAAGAAAAATCTATACTACCTATCTCATATGCAAAATATATGTAGAAAAGAACAATTGTAGATTCTTATCTAATCCAATTAGATCATAATACTACAACATTAAATATTCAGATCTGAATCTTAATCATATCATCACATGAATCATTAATTTTATATCTAAAAAGATTAAGAAATCTATTCAAAAAATATGTATGATTGCATAAAAAAATTTTGATTTGAGATATGATCAAACATATGCAGATATGTTGCTCAAATCAAATCTGAAACTCTATCAAACAGATTTAGATCTGAACCTAATTCAAACATCAATTCTATAATTGAAATAAATCCACAAAAATCTATCAAAAATAGATTTAAATCTATGTATAATCAAGTTGTAAATCAGAACAAAAAATCTGCACAAAAATTTTTGCTAAACTAAATTTTTAACAGATAATTTTTATGGGCTGATTTTGATCTGATAATCTGGTCAAAACTAGATCAGAAAAATATAAGAAATATAAGATTAAAATAAGGTTTAATTATATTAAAAATTTTGATCCAAAATTAGATAAAAAAAATTTAGAAAAAATTAGAAAACTAACTATGCAATCATGACATGGACCCTGGCTCGCTCTGATACCAATTGAAGGAAACATGCGATCCGTATCGCATGGCCAAAAGAGAAAATTGAATAGATTAGAATTAAAAATTTTTCATAATATTTATAAAAAATTATCTTGATATATAGCAGAAAGAAGATCAAGATTAAAAGATTTTCTGAATCGAGTTGCTTCACAAGATCTGAATGTCCAGACCTTCTACTTCGCTCGCATGCCAATCAACATAGGAGAAAGGGATGAAGAACTCTTCAGGAGGAAAAGAGTGGAGAGCCTTGAGATCTAATCTCAAAACTGAGAGGAGTCCAAATGCCACAACACCAAGGAGAGGGAGGATGCCCAAGAGAAGATGATGCCCAAGGTGAGGGACGCCCAAGGGGAGCACGCCTTGATCAATTGCTAGATTGATTTCTCCTTCTCCAAATCTCTTCTTAAATAGATAAGAGGTCCTAGATCAAATTAAATATCTTCATGGGTTAGGAATAAGACTCTCCAATTTTAAATTAAATCCAAATATCCTAAACCATGAGGATTCCTAAAGGAAGTAGGAGAGGCGCCAACTTGCACCTCTCTCCCTATACCGCATGCCCAAGGGGAGGGGCCAATTTCCAGCACCCTCTCAGTTGGTGCCTCTCTCCCTATGCTGCATGCCCAAGGGGAGGGGCCAATTTTTAGCACCCTCTTCTCCCTCTTGGTCAGCCAAATAGGTCAAAAAATATTAGAAAAATATGGCTTAGTGCACCAAATCTGATTTGGTTCAAATTTGAGTTCAATTCGAATTCAATTTGAACCAAATTCAAAAAGTCTGTTAATCCGAATCTAATTATAATTTAGGTCCAAGTATAACTTGGATAATTAACCTAATTTAGCCTTAATAAAATCAAATCCAATTAAATTAGATCTTGATCTAAAATAACTAGGACTTGAACCCAATCTTTCATAATTTCTTGAATCATAAATTTGATCAAATTCATCCTTGAAATTAAACCGCGCCTTATGCGCAGTGCTAGCTGGACATAGTCAGTATTTAATTTCATATGATATATAACTTAATTCTCAATTAAGTTAATCTATATATTCAATCAAATCTTATACTTTTAAATTGAATGCATAAATATTCGATCAATTCTTTTCTACATTGTTTGACTTTGTGCATGACTCCATAGATTCAAATGCAATTCTTTCTGTACTAATTGAAGTGACCATCTAGTAATGATATCTGACGTTTGGATAGATTGAATAATTGAAAAGCAACTTTCAAGAACCAAGGTATATGGTTACTACATAATTCATCCCTTTGACCTTAATACTCAAGATGATCTAGGGTTAAATTGAAAACATTGGATGAGTCATTCACTTTATATTTTAATCTTTTTCAAATCCTATGACAGATTATAAGGATTATCCTGGTCAAAATTTTACTAGATTGAGATACGGTGATGCATTACCTCCTGTAATCTGGAGGGAACAATCTCATTTTGACTCACACACTGACTTCACAAGTACTTAACTATATCTAGTAGCCTTCTGTCACTATATTAGAAATATAAGTTGTCCAGCATCAAAGCATAGTGAATTGCTTGCAAGTCATCTGGTGATCTCAGGTCAGAGGGACACTTATATCCATATCCTTTGTGAGCTGCCTTTGACAGTAGAGTGCTCTATAGGTGAGTCACTATTCTATGATGATGTACTCCTACATCTCATCTGTATGCTATACCAATATCTCTATACTCATTGGTTAAAAGGACAACCAACCCATATGGTACACAATGATCTATACTCGATAAACATTATTATTCTTTTTAATAATGTATCATTTGATCATAAATAAGTTTAAGAACTATTTGATAAATCATCCTTTATCGATTATATTATAGTTCTAAGGACTTCATCATAATTTAAGAGTTTAAAGGAAGATGTATATTTATGATGAACTTATCAAAAATAATTTTTATTTATTAATAATTTATATATAAATTTCAAAGAGCATAATTGTTTACAGATAGATAATTGACTTTAGGACATATTTTCTAACAAAGAATTAGCTAGGTGATAGTGCCTAAGATGTTTGATTTATCAATCTAGGCCATTAAAAAAAAAAATTTTAGGCTGGTTTTGGGGTATCACATGTGGGGAAAATTTGGTGCAGGGGTAAAATGATAATTTTAAAACTTTTTCAAAATCATAATTTTACAGTAAAAATTATTAATTAATCTAATTAATTAATAAAAATTTGCCCTACACTAGGATCTAAATATGATATATAGCATGCATGCATTTAAATTTGAAATTCGAATTTAAACAGTAAACACTTTACTGTAATGTGTTCAGAACACAATACCTTTGTGCGGGTAGTAGATCACCGCAATCTGATCACCGTTAGGAGAGTCTGATCATCATGATGTAGCCACACAGTGTGTCTGGTCTTTGTGGATCATCCACACGAAGCTTTCGATTTGATCGACTCCTCACGAGTGCTAGCTCATTATAGAGCCCTTTCGACGGTCGATGCTGATCGAACTCCTTCGATCGATGTCTGTCGATTCTTCAGATACTTTGGATCATCAACAGATATGCTTGAGAGGATGTTAAAGATCTCCCTAAAATTTGGTGGGTTCACGACATTCGTAGCTCACCTTCTCACTTCCCAAACTCTAGGCTGAAACCCTGAAGATCTCACTGAAACCCTGCGCACACTTTTTCTTTCTTTTCTTTTTTTTTCTCTCAGAAGGATATAGACCTTCACCTTGCACACAAGGATTCCTCACACCCAGATTTTCTCTCCAAAATTTTTCTTGCACACACCCCACTCTTCTCCTCCTTTTAAAACAATGTCAAACATCTTATCCACATTAGAGGATAAAGATGAGTAATTGCACATTTGAATTCAAATCAAATTTTGAATTCAAATGGAAACCAATTTATCCTTATCCACTAAGGGTGTGAGAAGAGGAGGGTGCGGCTTAATTTTTGCATGAGTGATTTCATGAGAAATATTTTCTCGTGTAATAAATGGGGCGCTAAAAGAGGATAAGGTCAAGGCGCTAAGATTGGTTGCTCATTCAAATTCAAATTTTATTTTGAATTTGAATGGCCAACTAATCATCCTTATCCACTTATTTGGTGCATTAAAGTAGGGCGTGAGGAGGGCTTTGCATGAGAAAAAATTCATGAGAACTTCCTTCTCATGAATTCAAATGGGTGCAGTGGAAGTGAGGTGGCGCAGGGAGAATGGGTCAAGATGGTTTCATTATTTAAACCAACCTAATTGAACCAAATAAGTTAGGCTCAATTAGACTAATTTAAACCCAACTTAATTAGGCTTAATTAGGCTCAATAAAATCTTAATCAAATCAAGAATTGATTAAGCCCAACCCCTGATCAAATTAGGGACCAAACCATCTCGACGATTAGGTCAACTCTTAACCTAATCGGGTCAAACCCAACTGAATCCAATTCAATTGGACTTGATCCAAAATTAATTACTCAATCAAATTGAGTTGATTAGTGATCAAATCACTAATTAAATCTCTCATAAATATTGAGTCCAAATTCGATGGGTAATCGGGCATCAGAATTCATCGATATGTAACCCTGATCGAAGAGTCCTAAACCAGTGGGACTCTTGACCCCGGTATCCAATATGTGTGAAATTCATGATCAGAGAATCTTGATTCTCGATCACAGAATCCTAGATATGAAAGACTCTTCACCAGCTATCAAATCAGATAGGAACCTCTAATGTGTGTGACCCCGCAGGTTCGAACCTAAGCCGGTAGCACAGGAACCAATTCCTATACTATCGAAGTGACCATCTAGCAATGGTACCCGATGACCGGATAGGTCGAATGATCGCAATCGCAACACTCAGAACCTACATGAATATGGTTACTATATAATTCATCCTTTTGACCTCTGTGTTTAGGATGACTCAGGGTTAAACTGTCAGCCCTGATTAGATCATCCGAATCATGCTCAACTCAAACAGTCCTGTGACTCCTCACAAAGACTACCCTGGCCAAAGTTTTGCTAAATTGAAACATGACTGTACACAGCTCCTAAACTGGAGTGGATAATCCCATCTTGACATATGCACCGACAAGTCAAGTACTTGACTACACCCAGCAGCCTTCCGTCACTGAATTAAAAATTCAGGTAGTCTAGTGCCTAAGTGTAGTGAGTTACTTGCAAGTCACCATGGCAGTCTCAGATCGGAGGGATATTTATACCCATATTCAATTGGAGCAAATCTTGACAGCAGAAATAGCTCCTGAGTCGGTCACGTTCAGTGCAGATGTACCCTTACATCTCACCTGTATGCTATACCAGTGTCTCTACACTCATTGGTTAAGAGGACAACCAACCTATATGGCACACAACGACCTATGCTTGATAAACATTGTCGTCCTTGGTAACAACGTATCATTTGGTCACGAACAGATTTAAGGACTAAACGACAAATCCTCCTTTGTCGAGTCTAAATAGTCCTAAGGACTTCACCACAACATAGGAGTTCATTAGAAGATGAAATATTTTGTGATAAAAAATGCCAAAATAATTTTTATTAATTCATAATTCATGTACATATACAAAAATGAACACAATTGTCAACAAGCTGACGATTATCTTTGGGACACTATTCCCAACAATCTCCCACTTGGCCTAAAGCCAATCGGTGCAGATCTAATACCCATCTTCGACTTGTAGTCGTCGAACTCCTTCACCGCAATGGCTTTAGTGAATGGGTCGGTCAGGTTCTCTTTTCCATCGATACTTTTGCTATCATCGTGATCAGACTGGAAATTAGAGTCTGTAAATCCTATAAGTCTCAAGTCCGATTCACCATAAACAAGCCACTGGTCTTTAGTATTTCTTAAATACTTCAGGATGGTTTTAACAACCTTCCAGTGATTCTTCCCTGGATCAGATTAGTATCTACTCACTACCCCTAGTGAGTATACCACATCTGGTGTGTACATGTCATGGCGTATATGATAGATTCCACTGCCGAAGCATATGGAATCATACCCATACGCTCTCTCTCTTGAGGTGTTGTCGGACAATCCCTCTTCGAGAGAGAAATTTCATGGCCTATCGATAGATAACTTTTCTTGGAATTCTTCATGCTGAATCTCTTCAGTATAGTATCTATGTACGTAGACTGGGATAAACCAAGCAACCTTTTAGATCTATCCCTATAGATCCTCATCCCTAGGATGTAGGAAGCTTCTCCCAGATCCCTCATGGAGAACTGTGACGACAGCCAAATCTTTATTCCCTGTAATGCAGGGATATCTTTCCCCATTAAGAGAATGTCATCCACATACAATACAAGAAATACTATTACTGGACCATTAGCCCACTTATAAATGCAGGGCTCTTCTCCGTTCTTAACGAAGCCATACGTCTTGATCGTCCTATCAAAACATATGTTCCAACTCTGGGATGCCTGCTTCAGTCCATAAATGGACCTCTGTAGTCTACACACCTTAGACTTATTTGTGGATGTGAATCCTTCAGGTTGTATCATATACACCTCTTCGTCCAGTTCTCCGTTTAGGAAAACTGTCTTCACATCTATCTGTCAGATTTCATAGTCCAGATGGACAGCTATCGCAAGCATAATCCTAATGGATTTGAGCATTGCCACAGGAGAAAACATCTCGTCATAGTCTATATCATAATGTTGACGATATTCCTTGGCAACCAGACGGGCTTTATAGGTTTTCACCTTTTCGTCTGCGCCCCTCTTCCTCTTGAAGACCCACTTACACCCTATGGGTTTTACTCCTTCGGGTGGGTCAACCAATGTCCATACATCGTTGACCTTCATGGACTCTATTTCGGATTTCATGGCCTCTAGCCATTTCTTAGAGTCGGGTCTCTGCATTGCATCCATGTAGGTGATCGGATTCTCATCGTTTTCATCAAGTTCGATAGGATCGTCGTCCCGGACCAAGAAATCATAGTATCTGTCCGGTTGACGTGGTACTCTACCAGATCACCTTAAGGGTGCTTGAATAATGGGCTCTGGATCTGATCTAATCAAATTCGGTTCAGGTTCAGCAACTTGCATTAGATTTTTCACCTGTCGAATTTCATCAAGTTCGACCTTAGAGGCAACAGTCCCTTCACCAAGAAACTTTCTTTCCAAAAAGATTATCTTAAAGCTGACAAACACTTTTTGCTCATCATCTAGGTAGAAGTAATACCCTTTGATCTCTTTTGGGTACCCTATAAAATTACACTTGTCAGACCTCGGTCCAAGCTTATCCATAATTAAACATTTAATATAAGCCGAACACCCCCAAACCCTAAGGTGCGAGAGTACTGGCTTACGTCCTATCCATATCTCATATGGCATTTTGGTTACAGACTTACTCGAAACCCTATTTAGAAGGTAACAAGCCGATTCAAGCGCATATCCCCAAAGGAAGATCGGCAGACCAGCAAATCCCATCATGGATCGAACCATATCCAACAAGGTCCGATTCCTCCTTTCAGGCACACCATTATGCTGTGGTGTTCCAGGAGGTGTCCACTGAGAGAGAATCCCATTCTCCCCAAGATATGTCAGAAAATCATTAGAAAGGTATTCACCTCCTCGATCAGATCAAAGAGTTTTAATACACTTTTCAGTGTATTTTTCTACCTCATTTTGGAATAGTTTGAACATTTCAAATGACTCCGACTTATGCTTTATTAAATAGACATACCCATACCTCGATAGGTCATCTGTGAAGGTTATGAAGTAGAAATATCCACCTCTTGCACTTGAGCTCATGGGTCCACATACATCAAAATGTACCAGAGCCAAGAGTTCACTGGCTCGCTCACCTTTTCCAGTAAAAGGTGACTTGGTCATTTTACCAAGAAGACAGGACTCACAGGTTGGAAGTGATTCATAATCACCTACTTCAAGAATTCCTTCTTGAGCCAACCTGTTTATCCTGTTCTTATTGATATGACCTAGCCTACAGTAACAAAGGTAGACTTCTGACACATTATCTATTCTAGGGCATTTACCGGAGGTTTGAACCACATTAACAGGTTATGATAGAAAGTAAATTTCATTTTTAAGTTGTCCAACAAACATTGTAACACCATTCAAAATGATATTGCAAACATTTTCTTTTATTAAAAATTGATAACCGTTCATGGCCAAAAGGCCTACAGAAATAATATTTAATAAAAAATTTGGACAATAGTGACATTCACTCAGAATTATATTTCGAGAATTGATTACAAGGTTCATGATTCCTAATGTTAGAACTGGAACTTTGCTTCCATCTCCAACGTTCAGGAATCTCTCTCCTTCATCAAATCTCCTACTGACCTGCAGACCCTGCATTGAATTGCAAATATGATAAGGGCTTCTGGTATCCAATACCCAAGCAGTAGTATCACAAATGAAAAAGTTGCAAGGTGTTATCATATAAGTACCTTGCTTCTTCTTCGGCCTGTTCAGGTCCAGTGAGGCAATGTATAGAGGACAGTTCCTCTTCCAGTGCCCCTGCTTCTTGCAAAAGAAGCACTCCGCCTGGCTCTGGTCGGGCTTGCGCTTCTTGGTCTGACCCTGTGCAGACATCCCAGCATGCGGCTGCACCTTCTTATTCTTGTTCTTCTTGTTCTTCTTCCCTTTCTTAAAGGGTCGACGACCAGAAGAAGACCCTCCCTCTACATTTACCGACTCCTTATGGAGCTGGTGGTCCTTCTCAAAGTTCTACAGCAACCCCAACAAGCCGTGGTAGTTTACTGCAGGCTTTGTCATTCAAAAATGAGTAAGAAAGGGAAGGTAGGACTTGGGCAGAGAATTAAGGATCGCATCCTTGCCGAGCTGCTCGTGCAGGGGAAAGCCCAACTTACTTAGGCACTCAATCATTTCGATCATGTACAGTACATGATCAGTGACTGAGGCTCCATCCCTCATCCGAGCATTAAAAATGGCATAACTAGTTTTGTGCCTTTCAACATCGTCAGGCATGCCAAAGGAGTCGTTCAACATTTGAAGCATCTCCTGTGGTTGGGCATTCTCGAACCTGCGGCTGAACTCATCATTCATTGCCGCCAGCATAATGCACCGAACGGTGGTGCGATCGTTGAGCCACTTTTGGTAAGTATCTCGGACCACCCCTCTAGCGTTCGGGACTAGCTCCTCAAGTGTCGGATCCGTTACTACATAAAGGATCCGCTCATGTTCAAGGATGATTTTTAATTTTCGATACCAGCTATCGAAATTAGGTCCCATGAGCTTGTCATTATCTAATAATGACCGGAGCAAAAGGATAGTGGCCATAGCTGCATAAAAGAAAAATCAGACCTATATTAGTACATAAATTATTAATACTAAAGACTTAGAGTTTAGTCTAAAGTTTCTCCCAGTATTTTTACGAATTGGTAGCCTCAACCTCCAATTCGAGGAATTACTTTAATTTCTTAGTGGGTACTAGAATCCACACAGACTACACACGAGCCCAACTTTGGTTGGTCAACCCATGTGCATCTATGGCTAGGTTCATAACCAGTTGTTTCTCTAAACAACTTCTAATAATTAATTTTATCCCTGAACCTAATCAGTAGGCTTTAGCCTCCACTGAAAAGATCTGGTTAGGTCCAACCATTAACATGACTTGATTTGGTGAATTGGACCAATAAATGATCAGGCCCGACTTTGGCTGGCCAACCTGACCACCATCAGAAAGACTCAAACCAAATTATCATATTATGAATGATAATTCCATTAGTCAATAAGCACCAGGCCTTTGGGCCTCCAATGATTATTAAACTAATGGACTCATTATCACTCACTTAATGGGAGGCTATGACTTAGTTATCACTATAACTTAATCATTTTAGGGACCTAATATTTTGAGGATTTTATTAAGTGAAGGAAGAGAAGAAATTAACCAGCTAATTTCAATCCTCCCACTGACTTCACCAAGTCAGATTAAAAAGGATTTAATTAAAGCCAGCATTAGGAGCACCTAAATCAGTCAAACTGATTTATCGAATGACATGGGTGAGCCCTAATCACCAAGTGATCCAATCAAAACCTAATTCATCAGGTTGGCCAGGTAAGTGAGATCAGTGGTGGGGATAAGCTATTAACTCGTCAGAGATCGAATCACTGCGAGTAGCTCCCGCTTAAAAACCACTGGTCAAACTGCCAAACTTACCTTAAACACCAACCGGTTCATTAGTTTTAATTTGATCAACTTAGTAAATAGGGTTCCACCACGTAGCCATGAATTAAGTCCATCTTAGTCTAGTTAAAGATATGGACCCATTCAACTACAACTATTGGAGTTGAGTCTAGAGTATCCTTGATCTAATCTAATTTAATTTTTGATTAGATTTGAATAATTACTCTAATTTAGTCCATTTCTTTAAGCTAACCTTAGGTCTAACCCAATTATGGACCTAATCCATCTAATCCGTTGACCCACAAATTTATGCAATTGTCTTAGGTCTTAATTCATAATTCTAGATCTACTAGACAACACTTAATTCTTTTAATTAAGTATTTGGGCTGATGGGTCAGGGTTTGGCATTTCGAAAATAATTTTTAAATTTGAAAGGTTTTATTTTCTGTTCACCAAATATGTTGACTTATTACACAAATATATCAGCACATTTCATAAATAGCAATCCTATTGCTAATTATATAATAGAAAATAACTCAATTAAAATAAATCATGAATATTCCTTTCGCTGCTTCATCTGCATGGGATATAATCGTATCGGCATCCCTACCGCCATAGGAGACCCCATCGAATAGGAAGAGAGGGCCTTTAAACCTTACTTTTCTCCTATGACCGGACGGCCATGGCAACCAACCCAATTCGATTACTTGCTACTTGGATCAAGTATATCTAAATATACCAATTTCAAAATTTAAATTTTAAATTTTAAATTTTAAATTTTGAATTTTAAATTTCAAACAAATTTCAAATTTTAAAATTTTGAATTTCAAATTTTGAATTTCAAATTTGAAATTTTAACTAAATTTCAAATTTTAAATTTAAACTTTTAGATTACAACTTAATCTACGCATGCAAATATATATATCATATCTAAGAACCCGCTCTGATACCATTTTTGTGAGAAAAATTCAGTGCAGGGGTAAAATGGTAATTTTAAAACTTTTTCAAAATCACTATTTTACAGTGAAAATTATTAATTAATCTAATTAATTAATAAAAATTTATCTTATACTAGGATTTAAATATGATATATAGCATGCATACATTTAAATTTGAAATTCGAATTTGAACAGTAAACACTTTACTGTAATGTGTTCAGAACACAGTACCTTTGTGCGGATAGTAGATCACCGTAATCTGATCATCATCGAAAGAATCTGATCATCCTGATACAGCCACACAGTATGTCTGGCCTCTGCAAATCATTCATACGAAGCTCTCGGTCTGATCGACTCCTCACGAGTGCTAGCTCGTTGTAGAGCCCTTTCGACGGTCGATGCTGATCGAACTCCTTCGATCGATGTCTGTCGATTTTTTAGATACTCTAGATCATCAGCAGACATGTTTGAGAGGATGTTGAAGATCTTCCTAAAATTTGGTGGGCTCACGACATTCGTAGCTCACCTTCTCACTTCCCGAACTCCAGGCTGAAACCCTGAAGAACTCACTGAAACCCTGCGCATACTTTTTCTTTCTTTTCTTTCTTTTCCTCTCGGAAGGATATAGACCTTCACCTTACACACAAGGATTCCTCATGCCCAGATTTTCTCTTCAAAATTTTTCTTGCACACGCCCCACTCTTCTCCTCCTTTTAAAACAATGTCAAATATCTTATCCATGTGAGAGGATAAAGATGAGTAATTGCACATTTGAATTCAAATCAAATTTTGAATTCAAATGGAAACCAATTTATCCCTATCCACTAAGGGCATGAGAAGAGGAGAGCATGGCTTAATTTGTGCATGAGTGATTTCATGAGAAACATTTTCTCATGTAATAAATGGGGCACTAAAAGAGGATAAGGTCAAGGCACTAAGATTGGTTGCTCATTCAAATTCAAACTTTTGTTTTGAATTTGAATGGCCAACTAATCATCCTTATCCACTTATTTGGCGCATTAAAGTAGGGCATGAGGAGGGCTTTACGTGAGGAAAAATTCATGAGAACTTCCTTCTCGTGAATTCAAATGGGCGCAGTGGAAGTGAGGTGGCGCAGGGAGAATGGGTCAAGGTGGTTTCATTATTTAAACCAACCTAATTGAACCAAATAAGTTAGGCCCAATTAGACTAATTTAAATCCAACTTAATTTGGCTTAATTAGGCTCAATAAAATTCTAATCAAATCAAGAATTGATTAAGCCCAACCCCTGATCAAATCAGGGACCAAACCATCTCGACGATTAGGTCAACTCTTAACCAAATCGGGTCAAACCCAACTGAATCCAATTCAATTGGACTTGATCTAAAATTAATTAGTCAATCAAATTGAGTTAATTAGTGATCAAATCACTAATTAAACTTTTCATAAATATTGAGTCCAAATCCGATGGGTAATCGAGCATCAGAATTCATCGATATGTAATCCTGATCGAAGAGTCCTAAACCAGTTGGACTCTTGATCCTGGTACCCAAAATGTGTGGAATTCATGATCAAAGAATCCTGATTCTTGATCATAAAATCTCAGACATGAAAGACTCTTCACCAGCTATCAGATCAGATAGGAACCTCTAATGTGTGTGACCCCGCAGGTTCGAACCTAAGCCGGTAGCACAGGAACCAATTCCTGTACTAATCGAAGTGACCATCTAGCAATGGTACCCGACGACTGGATATGTCGAATGATCACAATCGCAACACTCAGAACCTACGTGAATATGGTTACTGTATAATTCATCCTTTTGACCTCTGTATTTAGGATGACTCAGGGTTAAACTGTCAACCCTGATTAGATCATCCGAATTATGCTCAACTCAAACAGTCCTGTGACTCCTCACAAAGACTACCCTGGCCAAGATTTTGCTAAATTGAAACACGACTATACACAGCTCCTAAATTGGAGTGGTCAATCTCATCTTGACACATGCACCGACAAGTCAAGTACTTGACTACACCCAGCAGCCTTCCGTCACTGAATTAGAAATTCAGGTAGTCCAGTGCCTAAGTGCAGTGAGTTGCTTGCAAGTCACCATGGCAGTCTCAGGTCGGAGGGATATTTATTCTCATATTCTATCGGAGCAAATCTTGACAGCAGAAATAGCTCCAGAGTCGGTCACGTTCAGTGCAGATGTACCCTTACATCTCATCTGTATACCATACCAGTGTCTCCACACTCATTGGTTAAGAGGACAACCAACCTATATGGCACACAACGACCTATGCTTGATAAACATTGTCATCCTTGGTAACAACGTATCATTTGGTCGCGAACAGATTTAAGGACTAAACGACAAATCCTCCTTTGTCGAGTCTAAATAGTCCTAAGAACTTCACCACAACATAGGAGTTCATTAGAAGATGAAACATTTTGTGATGAAAAATATCAAAATAATTTTTATTAATTCATAATTCATGTACATATACAAAAATGAGCACAACCGTTAACAGGCTGATGATTGTCTTTGGGATACTATTCCCAACATCACATTCTTTCCTCCTAAAAGAAATTTCATCCCAAAATTTTTTATGAAAAATTTTTAAACTTTAAAGTTTCATAATCGTGATCTCATTTCTAAGTTTCTTTCAATTCTACTTATTGATTTATTTTCATTGTTCGATCTTATTATAAGAATAAGGTTTAATACCTTATGACTTGATTCTTATTATAGATGATCTAAATAAAATCCATCTCTTATAAATGAAACATATAATATCTTAATTCTAAATAACCATATCAAGTCTCTCTGCCAAAACATCAACTGCTCTTAGTAAATCGATCCATCACAAAATTGATTGCAAATGACTCCAATCAATCTCTAGCAGAACAATCTTCAATATTGATAAATAACATCAAACTTTTCCAATCAGATGGAGGAATAATATTGATTAAAGAGGTACTAGCTTTAGGTTTAGGAGAAATGAGATCTAAAAATATCTCTTATCGAAGATTGAGAATCGATGGCCCACTAACTTTAGATTCACATGCTAAAACTTAACTCAGCACAAGGTAGAATAACATAGTAATATGAATCATATAGTAACATCTAGCTTGGTCAACATTTAAAGTAATTTTATTTTTCTTGACAATAAGGTCATCCCATAAGGAAAAAATCAAATCAAGTCTTCAATTATAAAGCTTTCTTAATCAAGAGACAATAATCTCAACTTATAAAAGTTCAAACTGTTAGATGTATGTCCTAGAAGTCAATATGGCTGATACATTGTAATAAATATAGAATACAATTTTATGCTTAATACATTGATTTGATCAATAAAAGAGCAAGTTTATTTTTCATTCAAGTTTGATGTGTCATTAAATCGTCCATGGAATTAACTTTCGATACATATTCTCAAAGAGTTAAAAATTAAATATATATATTTAATTTTTAAATACTTTCGATCATAGGATCATCATGAGGATGGTGATCGATCCGGATAGACCGGCACACAGATCATTTTCTTCCACATAAATAAATCTCTGATCTATAGTATAGAGACACTGAGCGACAAGTACGGATAGTTGTTAGAGAACAACTAGTACTGACTGTAACCATATGAGAGATCACTTGAATTTTTATTCAATCATTAGTGATTGTCTCGATGCTGTAGTTGTGTAAATGATTCTTTGATCTGAGATGGTACGACTACTCACAGTGAGGCTGCTGGAGTTTGATTGACACATAAACATGGATCTCAAAGAATCTTTGTAAAGATATTGGTAATAGTTGGTCCACTGTAGGAGTAGGGTGCGCATCAAGATGGGATCTATCGACCTTGATAGAGAGAAGTAGTCCTATGAGATTTGAGAGGCTAAGTCTGAGAGTTTGTGCCTACAGCAGTATGATTGATGGAAAAGAGTTTTCATAGAAATCACAATTGAATTTGAGCTGATCGAATCTATCATATGACTAATGTTGAGGCTTGATGATTTATCCATGACCTGCCATCTAGATGGAACTCACAATAGAGAGACTGAATCACATGTTAACTACACCTTGAGGTTTATTTTTGATTCTACTAGGTTACCACTACATACTACTAGGTGTCACTGATGGATTGTGAGAGTTTACGATTGTTCAAGATCGACAATCCTTGATGAGTTAGAGTGAAATTGTTCTAACCCATTGAAAAGTATTTCAATGATACTTTGATAGAGATCATTGTATATCTTACTATCAGATAGAATTAAATCTATGAGATCATACAACAAAGAAATTAGACCTAGAATAAGCAATTAAACTTATGAAGTGTCAATTGGGTTTAAAAAAATCTGATTAGGTTCAAGGTAACCTTACTAGCACATGGTTGGACCCAATTTTTTCTTTAAATTTTAATTTTTTATTTGATAAAATTATTCAAACTTAATTATTTAATAATAATCTAAATGAATTAGATTTATTGGACTCCAATTATTGGGTGTCTAAGATTTTAGATCAAATAAATTAAGGGTAAAAAGTCCTTAATTTATTTTCTTGATAGTTATGATGGGGTGCCATTTTAATTTGATCAAGTTGGGTATGTCCCATCTTTAGAGGGCATGTGAATCCCTATTGGGGCATCCCTTGGGTGTACTTTGGGGTGTATTTATGTAGGCACAAAGGCTCCAAGAGTTGGCACCTAAAAGAATTCTTAAAAGAAGTTGAATAACTTAAGTTATTAGAAAACTTAATGCAAGTAGGACTTGTATTATGAGATTGAATAAGATTCAATCCTTATATCTATTTAAAGGAACCTCTCCTAAGGTCCCTAAAGATTATAACCAGCAGTCCATGCCCCCATAGGAGTGCCCCCACGCCCTCTCTTCTCCTCCCCTTCTCTTCTCCCCTTGGGCATCCCACACATCCTCCTTTGGGCATCCCTTTTCTTCACACCCATAAGGGCCTTGGGCGTCCACCTCTTGTGCTGATTCCTGGTGTTTGGTAGCAGCATAATCAAGAAAAGAAAGATAAGAGAAGAAGAGAAGAAAAAGATCAAGAAAAGAGATCAAAGAGTTGATCGCGATCCAGACTTCGTTCAGATTCGCAGGCTGAATTTTCTTAGAGAAAAAAATTCAATTTGAAGAGGACTGTTCCAGACTGTTCTCGAATGGATATCCATAGAGGTTGGGTACTTGCATGGCTAAGAGAGAGCTTCTTCTCTTTTAGATCCAAATTTGAAGAAAAAAATTACGAAACAGGTATATGATTCGATCACATGTTAAATTTCAGTATATGTATAATTTCAGCATATGAACTAGATCCTTGTGGTTTATATTTTATACATGCATGATTTAGATTAAAAAAAAAATTAATCTTCTATTCTGCTATAGTGTTTAGAAAATAAAAATTTTGAAACACACATGCATACCCCTACATACGAATTCCAATAGTGGTATCAGAGCCATGGGTTTCATATGCATGAAATTGACATACATGTTTTAAAAAGAGTTTCAAATTTTAATTTTTCTTTAATAAATGAGATGTATAAATAAATTTTTGAATCTAAAATTTTATTTTAAATTTGATTTTAGAACATATGGTTGATATGTCTAAGCATACATAGATCTGAATTTTAATCTAGAATGGTTTCTAGTTCATGTTCACATGATATGTAGATGCATGCATAAATCTAAAATTTTATATGACCTGATTCATGATTCATATATAAGATATGTGGTTACATGTTTAGGTTATAAAATTTATTTTTGATATTATTCATGATTAGTATATGAGATATATGATATCATATGTTGATCTGAATTTTATTTAGATCTGAATTTTACATGCATATATAAGATATATGTTTGTATGTTAAATCTGAAAATTATTTTCATAATTTAAAATTTACTTTTATATAAAGAATTCAGATCTAAAATTTAATTTTAGAATCTGAAATTTGTATTTATGCATGAGGGTTTTGGTTATGAAAAAATCAAAAAATTAGGTCATGCAATAGGATTGCATCTAGGATTTTTGATTTGAATTCGATTAAGTAATTGATCAAATCGAGTCAAGTATTGATTTGGATTAGATCAATTAAGTTATATGATCATACAATTATTGTTGATTAAATCATTTGAATCCCATATGTAGAATCGATTAACCTAAGGATCTAACTTGACTCACTGGTTTGAGTCTGATTCGCTTGAGTTAATCCTTTTGGACCAATTGACTTATTAGTGTCTAAGGTAAGTAATTGAGATGTGATTATTTAATTGGTTCCATTAGCTAATCTGATCAATTTATTGGTGTCTAAAGAAAGCAACAAGGGACCCCCATCGATCTCTACTTATCTGGCCAATTTGGAAGATTGAGTCTTCAATTGGGTTGCTTGGCATTTTTAGTTTAGTCCATGTCAATTAGATCGATCATATGATGACTGATTAGATATGATCTAAATCTAAACCTCTCTATAAATATTAAGTCCATAGGTCTTTCACCATTGTAGATGTGCGGGCGTGCTACTGATGTTGATTATTCTCAGCTGGTCATAGTGGTTCAGTTGCACCAAAATACACAACTACTCTATTAGTAAAGAGTTGCTCCAAGGTAAGGATGGGGTTGGATCCAATAACTATTAGGTAAGGGACCCAATGACGATCTTGCACCTGCTTGTGAATGATGGATCGGGCTTAACTAAAAAGTATGGTCAATAACTGTTAGGTGAGCCCATATGTCTTAGAGATTAAGTCGTTGTAATATACTTAGAGAAGTATCTAGACAAAGAGTTATCCACGCATCGATATACATATTACCAATAACTGTTAGATGAGGTGTATGGCATCGGTGGGACTGCAGCACCCACTAAAAATTTTTTATCGCGTTAGGATTTTTATTTTTCACTTGAGGAGTAGAGGGATTCGAAAAATTAATGGGAGTTATTGTTTACATCTTAAAGTCTCTAGAAGCAAATATAATATTAAAGTATAAAAGTCTAACTTGAATCTCTACTCTCATAGTTAAACAATGTCAGCCTCAAACCCTTTAGTCCACATCCTTGAAATCAATCATTTGACCAGAACTAACTACAAAGACTGACTTAGAAACCTCAGAATTATCTTGACCTCAAAAAAATTAGGTCATGTACTCGATCAGAAACCCATAGTATTACCAAACCATCCTACTACTGAGCAAAGAGCAGCTTTTGAAAAATAGATGGATGAAGATAATCGGGTAAAGTGCTATGTGCTGGCATTTATGTCAAACAAGTTGCAAAGCCAGCATGAGCATATACCCACTGCTAGGGCTATGATCACTCACCTGCAAGAGTTGTGTGGTGAGCAAAGTCATACTGCATGCTTCGAAATATCTAAGAGGCTCTTCAATTTGAAGATGCATGAAGGACAGTCAGTCCATGAGCATTGTATGACAGTGATCAAGGACATTAAGGAGCTTGAGAAGCTCGAGCTTGAAATGCTTAAAGAATTACAGATGGATTTAATCCTTCAATCCCTTATGAGTTTATATTATCAATTTATTATAAATTTTCATATAAACAAACTCGATGGCATTATACTCAAACTGATCAACATGTTGGTCACTACAGAAGAAATCTTGAAGAGTTCAAGGGATACTATTCTCGCTATGGAGTGGACTTCTTCCAAGAGAAAGTCTACTAAAAAGAAGAAGACTAAATCCGCTAAGAAGTAGAAGAAAAAGAATAAGCCAAAGAAGGATGTTCCAAAGAAGGTCGAAACAAAGGAAAAGTGTTTCCACTGTGATGCTGAAAGCCATTAGAGGAGGAACTGTCCACTCTACCTAGAGAGTCTAAAGATCAAGAAGGGTGATAAACCTTCGGCAGGCATGCTTGTAATTAAATCTAACCTTACGATTTCTTCTACTTCTAGTTGGGTACTAGACTCTGGCTCGAGTGCACATATATGTAACTCAATGCAAGATCTAATAGAAAGTAGGAGGTTGAGAAAAGATGATATGATCCTTCGAATCGATAATGGAGCAAAAATTACTGCAGAAGTCATTGGCACTTATCCTTTTCAATTACCATCTACTTTTAGATTAGATTTAAAAGACTGTTATTTTGTTTCTGTAGCTAGTCAGAATTTGATTTTTATGTCTGTGCTAGCACAGGAACGTTTTGAAATTAGTTTCAATAAAGACTTTTGTTTCATTTATTTACGAAATAAATTGATTGCACAAGGACTTTTAATTGACAATCTATATCACTTACATGTTGATGTAAATATAAATTTGAACGAACAAATAGTGAGTGTCATAGGTCAAAAGAGATCCAGAGATGAAATTAATCAGAAGTACTTGTGGCATCATAGACTAAGCCATATTAGAGAGGACAAGATAAACAAATTAGAAAAGAATAGAATCCTTGGCTCTCTTAATCTAGAGTCATATCCAGCTTGCGAATCTTGCCTTCGAGGAAAAATAGTCAAGTTGCCTTTTGTAGGACATGGAGAAAAGACCACTGAGTTACTTGCCCTGATACACATCGATGTATGTGGGCCATTTGATGTGCAGGTCAGAGGTGGTTATAGCTACTTTATTATCTTTATCGATAATCTATCTAGGCATGTACATATATATCTGATGAAACATAAGTCTGCAGCCTTTGAAAAGTTCAAAAAATTCAGATATGAAGTAGAAAAGCAAACAGGCAAACCCATTAAGATTCTTTGATCTGATCGAGGAGGTGAATACCTTAGTCAGAAATTTTTAGAATATTTTAGGGACAACAGCATAGTCTCTCAATGGACTCCTTCCGAAATACTTAGCTCAACATGATATCCGAAAGGAGGAATAGGATCCTATTGGATATGGTCAGGTCCATGATGAGCTTCATTGATCTATCCTTATATCTTTGGGGACATACCTTATTAACCGTCATTCACTTGTTGAATAGGGTTCCATCAAAGTTCATTCCTACCACACCGTATAAGATATAGTACGGTAAGAAGTTGAGTCTAGATTATCTTAAGACTTGAAGATGTCTGACCTATGTCAAGAGACAGATGGTTGATAAATTAGAGAATAGATCTGTAATAGCTCATTTTATAGGATATCCAAAAGAATTCATGGGATACTACTTCTACTTTCCACAAGATCACAATGTGATTGTGAGTTGGAATGCTATATTCTTAGAAAAATAGTTTATCTAGGATGGTGGTAGTAGGAGGTTAGTTGAGCTCGAAGAGAAGGTCTCTGAAGAGCAAAGAGCTATAGATCTTCAGGAATCCATTATTCATGAGCTAGTAGTAGATATTCCTCTACCACCTCGTAGATCTAACAGGATCTTCTGACCACCTGAAAGGTACATGGTATGCTTACGGAAGAAGTAAAAAAAATATTCTTTATGGGAGATAGGGGTCATGGTGATGATCCTAATACATTTGATGAGGCAATGTCTGACATCGATTCTAAGAAATGATTAGATGCAATAAAGTCAGAAATTAACTCGATGCACTTGAACCAAGTATGGACCTTAGTGGATCTATCTGAGGGTATTGTACCTGTTGGGTGTAAATGGATCTACAAAAGAAAAATAGTTACCGATGGTAAAGTAGAGATCTATAAAGCTAGGCTTGTGACAAAAGATTATAGTCAGCATAAGGGCATTGACTATTAAGAAACCTTCTCATCCGTAGCCATGCTGAAATCCATCCGCACTCTACATGCGGTTGCAACTTATTATGATTATGAAATCTGACAGATGGATGTGAAAACTGCTTTTCTAAATGGATATCTTAAGGAAGATATTTATATGGAGTAGCCTTTAGGTTTCACATCTGATGATGGTGATCACAGAGTCTGCAAGCTACAAAGATCTATATATGGATTGAAGCAAGCTTCTCAGAGTTGGAACCATCATTTTGATGAAGCAATCAAATCATTTGATTTCATCAAGAATGAAGAGAAACCATGTGTATACAAAAAGATCAGTGGGAGCGTAATAACATTCCTCATATTGTACGTGGATGATATTCTTCTCATTGAGAATAATATTCCCATGTTGACCACAGTCAAAAGATGGTTGTCCAATAAATTCTCCATGAAAGACCTAGGGGAAGCATCCTATATTCTCGAAATCAAGATCTATAGGGATAGATCTAAAAGAATGCTAGGCCTATCACAAAAGCTGTACATAGAGAAAGTGCTGAAGAGGTTCAGCATGAAAAACTCCAAAAGAAGACTTTTATCTCTTAGGCATGGCATTAATCTTTCCAAGATGATGTGTCCGACGACATCTGAGGAAGTTCAATGCATGAGTAGGATTCTTTATGCCTCAACTATAGGGAGTCTCATGTATGCCATGCTGTGTACTCATCTGATATTGTCCTTATTGTGAGTGTTACGAGCATGTATCAATCAAATCCAAGTGAGGAGCACTGGATAGTTGTGAAGAATATCCTTAAGTACTTGAGAAGAACTAAAGATTTATTTTTGATCTTTGGAAGAGATTTTGAGTTGCGAGTCGAGGGATATACTGACTTAGACTTCATATCTGATCCTGATGATAGAAAGTCTACATCAGGATATGTGTTTGTTTACAATGGTGACACAGTCAGTAGGAAGAGTTCCAAGCAACCCATCATAGCCGATTCGACCACAGAGATTGAGTATGTCGCTACTTCAGATGCTGCAAAGAAAGGCTTTTGGTTCAAAAAATTTATTATGAAGCTTGAATAATGACATCGAATGCTATACCACTTTACTGTGACAACAATGGAGCCATAGCACTTGCTAAGGAGCCGAGGTCTCATCAGAAATCAAAATACATCGAGCGATGGTATCATATCATATATGACTACCTCAAAAAGAAATATGTCGAGGTATAAAGAGTAGACTTCACAGACAATGTGGTAGATCCACTGACAAAGTAATTGAGCCAGTCAAAAATAGAAGTCCACCTTGAGAAGATGGGACTTAGATTAATGGCCAATTGGCTTTAGTCCAAATGAGAGATTGTTAGATGTATGTTCTAGAAGCCAATATGATTGACATATTGTAATAAATCTAAGACACAATTTTATACTTAATATATTGATTTGATCAATAAAAGGACAAGTTTATTTTTTATTCAAGTTTGATGTATCCTTAAATCATCCATGGAATTAACTTTCGATACATATTCTCAAAGAATTGAGAATTAGAGACATGTATTTAATTCTTAAATGCTCCCGATCATAGGATCATCATGAGGATGGTGATCGATCCAGATAGATCGGTGCATAGATCACTTCCTTCAAAGTAGATGAGTTTCTAGTTTATAGTGTAGAGATACTGAATGATGAGTGCAAGTAATTGTTAGAGAATAACTAGTATTGAGCGTAACCATATGAAAGATCACTTGAATTTTTATTCAATCATCAGTGATTGTCTCGATGCTGTAGTTGTGTGAATGATCTTTTGATCTGAGATAGTACGATTGCTCGCAGTGAGGCTGCTGGAGTTTGACTGGCACATAAACATGGATCTCAAAGAGCTCTTATAGTGGATGTTGGCGATAGTTGATCCACTGTAAGAGTAGGGTGAACATCAAAATGGGATCTATCGATCTTGATAGAGATGAGTAGTCCTATGAAATTTGAGAGGCTAAGTCTGAGAGTCTGTGGCCACAGCAGTGTGATTGATGGAAAAGAATTTTCATAGAAATCATAATTGAACTTGAGCTCATCGAATCTATTATATGACTGATATTGAGGTTTGATGATTTATCATTGATCTGTCATCTAGTCAGGACTCATGATAGAGAGACTGAATCATATGTTAACTATACCTTAAGGTTCATTTTTGGTTCTACTGGGTTGTCACTACATACTGCTAGGTATTACTGGTGGATTGTGAGAGCTCACTAGGATTGTTCAGGATCGACAATCTTTGATTAGTTAGAGTAGAATTATTTTGACCCATTGAAAAATATTTCAATGATACTTTGAGAGAGATCATTATATATCTCATTACCAGATAGAATTAAACTTATGGGGTCACACAATAAAGAGATTAGATCTGGAATAAGCAATTGAACTTATGAAGTGTCACTTGAGTTTAGAAAAATCCGATTGGGATCAAGATAACCTTGCTAGCACATGGTTGGATCCAATTTTTTCTCTATGTTTAATTTTTTTATTTAATAAAATAATTTAAACTTAATTATTTGCTAATAATCTAAATGAATTATATTCATTGGACTCTAATTATTGTGTGTCTAAAGTTTTGGATCAAATAAATTAAGGGTGCAAAGTCCTTAATTTATTTCCTTGATAGTTAAGATGGGGCGCCATCTTGATTTGATCAAGTTGGACGTGTCCCATCTTTAGAGGGCATGTGAATCCCTATTGGGGCATCCCTTGGGTGCACTTTGGGGTGTGTTTATGTGGGTGCAAGGGTTTCAAGAGTTGGCACCTAAAAGGATTCCTAAAGGAAGTTGAATCACTTAAGTTATTAAGAAATCTAATGCAAGTAGGACTTGTATTATAAGATTGAATAGAATTCAATCCTTATATCTATTTAAAGGGACTTCTCCTAAGATCCTTAGAGATCACAACCAATAGCCCACACCCCCATAAAAGTGCCCCCATGCCCTCTCTTCTCCTCCCCTTCTCTTCTCCCCTTGGGCATCCCACACGTCCTCCCTTGGGCATCCCTTTTCTTCACGGCCATAAGGGCCTTGGGCATCCACCTCCTGAGCTAGTTTCTGGTGCTTGGTAGCAGCATAATCAAGAAAAGAAAGGCAAGGAAAGAAGAAAAAAAATATATCAAGAAAAGAGATCAAAGAGTTGATCGCGATCCAGGCTTCGTTCAGATTCGCAGGCTGAATTTTCTTAGAAAAAAATTCAATTTGAAGAAGACTGTTCCAGACTGATCTCGAGTGGATACCCATTGTTGGTGCAGAATTCCACCGAAGCTGGAGTTGCTGGAGTTGAGATGACCGCGGCCGCCGTCGGGACCTGCAAGGAAAGTCTAAACCAGAGTTGGGGGTGCTCCGGTAAGATCCTCCGACTTTCAAGTCAGTACTCTACTTCAACAGAAATGGAGTGCTCGAGTGGAAATTTTAGTAGAGTTTCGAGATAGAGTTTAGAGCTTAGAGAAGAACGTATCTGGGGGTCCCTTTTTATAGACGAAGAGCGTAACTGATTGACAGCGACGTCTGTAACCACCTGGTAGTGGGCTGTTCAGAGTCATGCAGAGTTTGTTACGGAGAGTAGTGGCGTCAGGGGTCATTCAGGGCCACGTGGAGTTTGTTACGGAGAGTGGAGTGGTATCCGTTGTCACGACTTGCCAGAGAGTGGTAGAGCCCGGAGAGTGGAGTGGTGTTCGTTGTCGCGACTTGCCAGAGAGTGGTGGAGCCACGCGGAATCCATTGCAGAGAGTGGAGTAGGGTAGTGGCCATTGTCGTGACTTGTCAGAGAGTTCGGATCTGTCAGCTGGAGCTCGACTGGGATATCTGATGGAGTAGAATGGCTCTCTATCCTGTCGATCTAGGAGAAGCTCGGATATTTTCGAGGCTGCTGATGAGTTTACTGTTATCGAATGCCTCAGGCGCTGATGCTACAGGCAGGAGTCATCTGCTGTAGAAGCTCGAATGGAGACTTTCTGTTGGTAAAGTCTGATAGGAGTCTGATTGCTAGAGAAGTCCGTCTGAGATTCGCCTGATGTGGAAGCTTGTCTGAAGATTATCCATCGAAGAAGTCTGGTTTCATGAAGAATCTGATGGAGGGTCGGCCGGCAGTGGACTTCGGATAGCATTGGAGAGGTTCGGTAGACACCGAAGGCGATCAATCATTGTAGAAATCTAGCTGTCGGAGTCTGTCCATCGTAGAAGCTCATCCGATATCCATCCACTATGAAAGTTCGGACGAAGTCTGGTTTTTGTAGAAGGCTGAAAGGAGACCGCTTATTGTAGAAGCTCGGTCGAAGATCGATTATCGTGGGAGCTCGGAGTAGCGACCTAGCTGGTGGATCCTGTCCCATTGTAGAAGCTCGTTTGGGATCCAGCTACGAAGAAGCTCGGCTGAAGTCTACCTGTAATAGAAGTTTGGAAGAAATTTGTTTACAGTAGAGGCTCGAATGGAATTTGCTTACAGTAGATATCCGGGGTAGACCGCCCGCTGTAGGAGTTCGGAGTAGACTGCTCGTAGTAGAAGTTCAGAGTAGACGCTCGTAGTAGAAGTTCGGAGTAGACCGCTCTAGTAGAAGTTCGGCTCTCGCAGGAGCTCGGTTGGAATCCTGAAGGCGGTCGACCGTCATAGAAACTTAGATGGAGTCTGATTACTGTAGAAATCTCATTGTCGGAGAAGCTCGGATATTGACGAAGTCCGAAAGAAGTTCGGAGAATAGTTGATCACTGTAGAAGGTCGGCTGATAGTGAGGCCCAGAGAGCCTTTGGAGCGGCCCAGTAGATGGATGGAGAAGCTCATTGTCAGAGAAGTCCAGATGGTATTATGGAAGCTCGGACGATCGAGGGGGTTCAGAGAGACGACCCACAAGGTCGGAAGCTGGAAAAGCCCTGGAAGGGTCGGTCCTTTACAAACTTTGGCTGGGGATATTTTATACCCAACACAATCCCCCTACTTTTGAGTTCGGATTCTGAAAGAAGGAAGTACAGAGAAATTCTCACAGCCGAAGTTGTCCCTTCTCGATTTTCACACTCGATGGTTGCCAGATATTTTGGTGCTTGGCACACTGGTACCAGAGTCTTTTCAAATCAAAGCGATTCGAAAAGATTTTTTCGAAATTCTCGCTGGAGCGCTGCCTCAGGTACGGTGCAATAATGGTTTTACCAACTGTTGGCCACCTCCAGCCGCTTGCCCCAGTGAGTGGGCTACGCGGCGGTTATAGACTGGCCAGAGGAGTCCTGCAGTCATTATTGCACCAGACCCCATCGCCTATTTAAACCCACCTCTCTCCTTTGGGGATCTCACTTTGCACGGGAGTTTCTTCTGTCCCTCCTTCATTGCCGATATGGATGCGGACGTGGCTTGGATGTCAGCCAAGAGTCTCAAAGCCCACAAGAGGAAAGGCGCTGCAGCTTCTAGATTGGCGAAGAAGGCGAGGGTAGAAGAGATAGATCCGATCGCGTTTCGCCTTGATCGCTCAGAGCCCGTGCTTGTGGCACATCTTCGAGTGCGAGTACTTCCCGATCCTGCGGAGGGGGGAAGCCAAATGGAGACTGGAAGAAGAAGTCAGAAAAAAGGAGAAATCCGATCTCAGAAAGAAGATCATGCTTGCCGTCATTGTGAGGCAGTGGAAGCTATGGCGCAAAAAGAACAGCGTCTACATGTACTTTGAAGATAATGCTGGAGTAATTGTTAATCCAAAAGGGGGTTGGAAGAAGAAGTCGGGTACTTAAAGCAATCCTCGACGATGGCTGAAATCGAGAGTTCGAAGTCTGATGGTACTGAGCTTCCTTGGAGCTCTTTTGCCTTGTATTCCTTTCCTTTCTTGTTGCTTCTCTTTTTTGGCCTTCAATACTTTGTAATGTACACTTCACTAATGAAATGAAAAAGAAATTTTTCATTACCTTGTCCATTCTTATATTAAATTATTGTTTACCGAACTTCTTTTGTCTTCCATCTTGTTTGGCATCGGCGTTGTTTGTGATTCCTCGTTTATTCTTGCTTTGAGTCGTTGTTTACCAAACTTCTTTTATCTTTTGTCTTGTTCGATGCCGACGTCGTTTGAAGGTTTTCGATCATCGCCATGTTGATTTGCCTTTTTTGTTCGTGACCATAGGTCTTTTCGAGGCCATTTGAGTTTGACGCTTCCTCCCGATGCTCGAGCTTGGGGACCCGAACTTCTCATTACTTTGAGAAAGTCGATTTCTCCTCGGCCTATGTCGAGTTCCCTTTTAGTGACTGAGGGTTTTTTGATAGGAGTATCCTTCCTCATTGAGATGAGGTCCCTTGTGTCTTTGATTAGTTTGTTTTTCACTTATCGCTGGTGTAGTTCGTTGCTTTTCCTTTTCATCTCTCCCTCTCTCTTTTTTTTTGTGTTCGAGTGAGGGTTTTCCCTCTGCTCTTAATGGGGTCGTGAGAGTGTAGAGGAGCCATTGAGGAGGCCTTCCTCCTCATCCGGTCTTGATCGACTGGGTCTTTGTTTGCGTCAGGATGAGGTTCTCCTCTTATTTTCGATAGTCAATTTCAGCTCATGTTAGGATGAGGTTCTCCTTCTATTCCTAATAGGGCTGTGGGGGCACGTAAGGGCCGCTGCGAGGGCCTCTCCCCCCATCCGGTCTTTAAGTAACCGGACATTCGACTTTGCTCATGTTAGGATGAGGTTCTCCTATTCCTAACAAGGCTGTGGGGGCACATAAGGGCCGTTGCGAGGGCCTCTCCCTCCATCTGATCTTTAAGTAACCGGGCCTTTGACTTTGCTCATGTTAGGACGAGGTTCTCCTCCTATTCCTAACAAGGCTGTGGGGGCACATAAGGGCCGTTAAGAGGGCCTTTCCCTCCATCCGGTCTTTAAGTAACAGGGTCTTTAACTTTGATCATGTTAGGATGAGGTTCTCCTCCTGTTCTTAACAAGGCTGTAGGGGCACATAAGGGCTGTTGCGAGGGCCTCTCCCTCCATCCGATCTTAAGTAACCGAGCCTTTGACTTTGCTCATGTTAGGACGAGGTTCTCCTCCTGTTCCTAACAAGACTATGGGGGCACATAAGGACTGTTGTGAGGGCATCTCTCCCAATCCGATCTTTAAGTAATCGGACCTTCGACTTTGCTCATGTTAGGACGAGGTTCTCCTCCTATTCCTAACAAGGCTATGGGGGCACATAAGGGCCGTTGCGAGGGCCTCTCCCCCCATCCGATCTTTAAGTAACCGGACCTTCGACTTTGCTCATGTTAGGATGAGGTTTTTCTCCTATTCCTAACACGCTTAATTTTGACTGAATGAAGGAGTTACTTTCTGTCATTATAAGCTCATGCTAAAAGGATAAATATGCAAATATAAAACTTTTATTGAAGGCAAAGTTATTGGTAATACATCCGTAGATTTTTCGAATTTCATGATCGCGGAAGCTCCACTCCCTCGAGCTCTTTTAGATAGTATGTTTCGGGCCGAACTACCTCCTTGACTTCATACGGGCCTTCCCAGTTCGGGGCAAGTTTCCTTTGATTTTGAGATTGTGAGACAGTGGCTCGTCGAAGTACCAGATCCCCCACTCTGAAAGCTTTGCTTTTGACTCGGGAATTGTAGTAGCGGGCTACTTTCTGCTTGTAAGCCGCCATCCGAACTTGAGCTGTCTCCCGCTTTTCTTATAACAAGTCGAGGTTGGCCTTGAGATCCTGTGGGTTGCGCTGCTCGTCGAATGCCACGACATGCGTCGATGGAAGCTTGAGTTCAATCGGGATCACGGCTTCTATCCCGAAGGTCAAGGTAAAGGGGGTCTCCCCCGTGGGCAATCTCTGGGTAGTTCGATATGTTCACAGCACATGATAAAGCTCATCTACCCAAGTTCCCTTTGCTCTTTCAAGTCTCGCCTTGATTCCTTGCAACAAAGTCCTGTTAGTCACCTCGGCCTCGTCGTTTGCCTACGGATGGGCTACCGAAGTGAAGTTATGGGAGATATTTAGGTCTTCACAAAATTCAACAAACCTTGCTCAAGTAAATTACCGCCCATTATCAGTAATGAGGGTTCTGGGTAAGCCGAACCTACAGACAATTGACTTCCAGACGAAGTCCTGCACTTTAGCTTCTGTGATTTTTGTCAAAGGCTCAGCTTCGACCCACTTGGTGAAATAGTCTATTGCCACTAGGAGAAACTTTCGCTACCCAGAAGCCATGGAAAAAGGTCCGAGGATATCTATTCCCCATTGCACAAACGGCCATGGGGCACTCAATGGTGTAAGTTCGGTGGCAGGTTGTCTCTGGATATTTGCATATTTCTGACACTGATCACACCTTCTAACATATTCGACGGAGTCGTGGTACATGGTAGGCCAGTAATAGCCTTGTCGGAGCAGTTTATGGGATAAAGATCTGGCCCCCAGGTGACTTCCATAGACTCCCTCATGTACCTCCCTCAAGGCGAAGTTGGCTTCAGAAGGCCGGAGGCATTTCAGGAGGGGCAAAGAGTACGACCTCTTGTATAGCTTGCCTTCGTAAAGGATATATCGGGAGGCCTAGTTCTTAAGCTTCTGAGCTTCTTTTGCATCAGGAGGAAGAACCCCATCCTTGAGGTATGCAACCAGTGGGTCGATCCAACTGGGTTCATGGCTGATCTCCATCACAAGCTGTGATTCTTCTGTACTTGGATGCTTCAGAACTTCGAAGAAGACTTTCTTAGGCAGTTTGGCTGGGGCCAGTGTAGCCAACTTGGAGAGAAGGTCGGCCCTAGTATTTTCTGCTCTTGGAATCTGCCTGATATCAAAGCTGCCGAAGGTAGGGATGATCTCCCTTACCTTTTCTAGATACTCGGCCATACTATCCTCCCAAGCTTCATAATTTTTGCTGACCTGTCCCACTACTAATTGAGAGTTACTGTAGACTTGAAGCTGATCTACTTCTAACTCTTTGACGATCCTTAGTCCCACAATCAGAGCTTCATATTCTGCTCTGTTATTTGTCGCAGAAAATTCAAAGCGCAGCGCATACTCTGCGATAATTCCATCTGGATTGACCAAGACCAGGCCTGCACCTGCCCCTGACATGTTGCAAGAACCGTCCACGTAGAGGGCCCAAAAACCATCAGGGAGATCTGTTCTTTCTTCAGGGGAGTTCGGCTGGAGCCCTGGGTTGTCGGCTTCATCTCATCCAAGTTCGACCTCTTTCGAGATAGTGCATTCCATTATGAAGTCTGCTAATATCTTGACTTTTATTGCCGACCAAGGTCGATAGTCGATATCGAACTCCATGAGCTCGACTGTCCACTTCGCTATCCTCCCAGAGGCATCCGCTCGATGCAGAACCGCCTTGATTGGCTGGTCGGTGAGCAGTATTATGGTGTGTCCTTAAAAGTAAAGTCGGAGCCTCCGAGCTGCAACCAACAAGATGTAAGTTAGTTTCTCTAACTTAGTATACCTGGTTTCGACGTCTCTCAGTACTTGGTTTATGTAGTAGATCGACTATTGAATTTTTGCTTCTTCCTTAATCAGAACTGCTGCAAGAGCCACAGGGGAGACCGCTAGGTCAGGAACAACTCCTCTCCAGCCTCGAGCTTTGCCAATAGTGGAGATGAGCCGAGGTAGTTCTTCAGCTCTTCAAATGCTTGCTGACATCCAGAAGTCCAATAGAAGTTCTTCGGCTGCTTGAAAGTCTGAAAGAAAGGCAGGCACCGCTCGATCGATCTTGAGACGAAGCGATTTAGGGCCGCTACTCTCCCAGTAAGGTGTTGAACTTTCTTTATTGACTTTGGGGTGGTCATTTCTTGGATGGCGCGAATCTTTTTCGGATTTGCTTCGATCCCATGCGCCGATACCATAAAGTCTAGAAATTTTTCTAAGGTTACTCCAAAAGCGCACTTGGCTGGGTTCAGCTTCATCTTGTATTTTCGGAGGGCACTGAAGGTCTCCTCAAGGTTGGCGATATGGTTCATCGAGGATTTGCTTTTTATGAGCATATCGTCTTACGTAGACCTCCATGTTGCGATCGATCTGCTCTTTGAAGATTTTGTTTACCAACTGTTGATAGGTCGCCCCTGCATTTTTGAGGCCAAAAGGTATGACCCTATAACAATAAAGGCCACAGTTAGTAATAAAAGCAATTTTTTCTTTGTCCTCTAACGCCATCCAAATTTGATTATAGCCGGAGAATGCATCCATGAAAGTGAGAAGCTCGTGGCCCGAGATTGCATTCACCAATTGGTCGATTCTGGACAGAGGGTAACTATCCTTCGGGCAGACTTTATTCAGCTTTTTGAAGTCTATGCACATCCTCCATTTATCATTCGCCTTCTTAACCAGGACCACATTGGAAACCCAGCTCGGATAGTTGACCTCTCTGATGAACCCGACTTTCAGGAGTTTATCAACTTCCTCAGCTATTGCCATCTGCCTTTCTGGCGCATGACTTCGAACTTTTTTCTTCGTCGGTCGGTGTTCGAAATCAACAGCCAGACGGTGTTTCATAACTTCAGCATCGATCCCTGGCATGTCCGTCGGAGCCCAAGCGAAAACATCCACATTCTTTTGTAAAAAATTGATAAGTTGTGTCCGCACCTCTTTCCCCAAGTTGGAGCCGATCTTCACCATGTGCTCTTCGTTTCCATCATTCAAAGGAATTGAGACAAGATCTTCAATTGGCTCATCCCTTTCTTCAGCAAGATCGTCGCGAGTGTCCAATCCATCAACCAGACAGGGGTCGAACTGTCCCTTTCTCTGAAGGGCTATGTTGTAGCAATGTCTTGCCAGGACTTGATCTCCTCTGAATTCTCCGACCCCCTAGCTAGTAGAAAATTTCAACTTCAAATGGTAGGTCGATACTATAGCTCGGAGGGTGTTAAGGCCAGGTCGGCCAAGGATTGCGTTGTAGGCAGACGGTGCCCTCACTACTAGGAAATCCACCAGTGCTCTAGATTGTTTCGGATATCGATCTACAACTACAGTCAAGATTATTACTCCCTCTACTGGCACTGCATCGTCAGTAAACCCTATCAACAGGGAGCTAATCGGCCCTAACCGACCATCAGGGATGGATATTTTTGAGAATGCATCGTAAAATAAAATATCGATCGAGCTTCCACTATCAACAAGAATGCGGCGTACATCATAATCAGTGATATTTAAAGAAACTATAACCACATCATTATGGAAGAATTGGATCTCTCGGATATCTTCTTCAGTAAAGGTTATAGATCCTTCAGCTCTTTGCCGCTTGAGCGGTCCGACCGATCCACTAGCTGCTCCCTTCCAGGGCCCTCCAGAGATGGTGTTGATGATCATTTGAGAGAAAGGAGGATCAGTGCAGATGTCCTTACCATAAGCAGAGGGAGTGTGACGGAGCTCTTCGATCCACCGGTTCATCTCCTAGAGCCTTCGATCCAGGAGGTCCTCTCGACTATGAGTCTCGAGGGTCTTCTGACAGAGTGGAGATAGGGATCCTCCAGGAGCAGAATCATGATTAGACTGAGGGCTCTCCACCCTCGGATTCTCCTTTCTAGGAAAGATAGGGCAACTGGCCTGAGTGGCCCGCCCTACCGTCGGATTTTGGAACTTCGGTGATGCTCTTTCCAACTGCACTGACGCCTGCGGCTGTTGCTGCTGCTGCTGCATGACCTGCACTGCTTCGGTGAGGCCTCTGACCTGTTGAACCAGCAGGTCGAACTGCTCCACGTCGATCGCTATTGCCGGAGGAGGAGGAGGAGGAGGAGCCTGAAAAACTGAAGGTGAGGCCAGAGCCTGAGATCTGGCTGCGGAGGCTGTGGATCGCCTGGTGGATGCCTTTCGGGGAGGCATCAGGTGGAGATCTAGTAGGAGAAGGAGAAGAGGATGTCGGAGAAGATGACCAGAGGCAGTGCCGTTGAGCACTCCTTTAAGAACAAGGGTACTGTGAAGACACAGCCGCCGCCCTCCTTCTAGCGCCAATTCTGTTGGTGCAGAATTCTGCCGAAGCTGAAGTTGCTGGAGTTGAGATGACCGCGCCACCGTCGGGACCTACAAGGGAAGTCTAAACTGGAGTTGGGGGTGCTCTGGCAAGATCCTCCGATACTCAAGTCAGTACTCTGCTTCAACAGAAATGGAGTGCTCGAGTGGAAATTTTAGCAGAGTTTCGAGATAGAGTTTAGAGCTTAGAGAAGAACGTATCTGGGGGTCCCTTTTTATAGACGGAGAGTGTAACTGATTGACAGCGACGTCTGTAACCGCCTGGTAGTGGGCTGTTCAGAGCCGCACGGAGTTTGTTACGGAGAGTAGTGGCGTCAGGGGTCGTTCAGGGCCACGTGGAGTTCGTTACAGAGAGTGGAGTGGTGTCCGTTATCGCGACTTGCAAAAGAATGGTAGAGTCCGGAGAGTGGAGTGGTGTCCATTGTCATGACTTGCTAGAGAGTGGTGGAGCCATGCGGAATCCGTTGCAGAGAGTGGAGTAGGGTAGTGGCCATTATCGTGACTTGCCAGAGAGTTCGGATCTGTCGGCTGAAGCTCAGCTGGGATATCTGATGGAGCGGAATGGCTCTCTATCCCATCGATCTAGGAGAAGTTCAGATATTTTTGAGGCTGCTGACGAGTCTACTATTGTCGGATGCCTCAGGCGCTGATGCTACAGGCGGGAGTTATCTGCTGTAGAAGCTCGGATGGAGACTTTCTGTTGGTGAAATCCGGTAGGAGTCCAATTGCTAGAGAAGTCCATCTAGGATTCACCTGATGTGGAAGCTCGTCTGAAGATTATCCACCAGAGAAGTCCGATTTCATGAAGAATCTGGTGGAGGGTTGGCCGATGGTGGACTTTGAATGGCATTGGGGAGGTTCGGCAGACACCAGAGGTGATCGACCATTGTAGAAATCTAGCTGCCAGAGTCTGTCTGTCATAGAAGCTCGTCCGATATCCATCCGCTATGGAAGTTTGGACAGAGTCTGGTTCTTGTAGAAGGCTAAAAGGAGACCGCTTATTGTAGAAGCTCGATCGAAGATCGGTTGTTGTGGGAGCTCGGAGTAGCGACCTGACCGGTGGATCCTGTCCCATTGTAGAAGCTTGTCTGGGATCCGGCTACGAAGAAGCTTGACTGAAGTCTACCTGTAATAGAAGTTCGGAAAAAATTTATTTACAGTAGAGGCTCGAATGGAATTTGCTTACAGTAGATATCCGGGGTAGACCGCCCGCTGTAGGAGTTCGGAGTAGACCGCTCGTAGTAGAAGTTTGGAATAGACCACTCATAGTAGAAGTTCGGCTCTCGCAGGAGCTCAGTTGGAATCCTAAAGGTGGTCGACCGCCATAGAAACTTGGATGGAGTCTGATTACTATAGAAATCTCGTTGTCGGAGAAGCTTGGATATTGACGAAGTCCGAAAGAAGTTTGGAGAATAGTTGATCACTGTAGAAGGTCAGCTGATAGTGAGGCCCAGAGAGCCTTTGGAGCGGCCCGATAGATGGATGGAGAAGCTCATTATCGGAGAAGTCCGGACGATATTATGGAAGCTCGGATGGTCGAGGGGGTTCAGAGAGACGACACACAAGGTCGAAAGTCGGAAAAGCCCTGGAAGGGTCGGTCCTTTACAAACTTCGGCTGGGGGTATTTTATACCCAACACCCATAAAAATCGAGCACTTGCATGACTAAGAGAGAGCCTTTTCTCTTTCAGATCTAGATTTGAAGAAAGAAATTGCAAAACAGGTATGTGATTGGATCACATGTTAAATTTCAGTATATGTACAATTTCAGCATATGAACTAGATCCTTGTGGTTTATATTTTATGCATGTATAATTTAGATTAAAAAAAGTTTTAATCTTCTATTCTGCTGTGGTGTTTAAAAAAAAAATTTTGAAACACACATGCATGTCCTTGCATATAAATTCCAACACAAACTACCACACTTTCACTGCACACTCTGATTTGGACCATCTAATTCTTCAGATGCACTAACGACTTTCAGTCAAAACACTATTATGTAGTGAAAATATCCAAAATTTAAATTTTAGATAAACTCAAAAAAAAATTTAATTCTTTTCTCCAATATGCATCGAATAGATCCATGCAAATTAATCTTTAAGTCAATCAATATATTCAAAACCATCATATAAGCCAGTTATAATTTTACATAAATTAGATCTTGATTCTTTTGTCAATTCATCTAAATAATTCCATATCAAACTCTTGTGGGTGAAAATAATTAGATGAATTTTTTCAATCGATCTGATCAAGTTCTAAGGCCTTATATCGAACACATTAGTAAAATTGACACACTTATCTTTTCTAAAGTTTTTTTCATTAAGACTTTTAGCATCTATCAAAAACCTTTCATAATAATCATGCAAGCCAACAAATTCTCCATTCAATATTTAGATTTTACTAAGGACCTCAAAAACAATGGCAAAAGAACTCTAAATCAGCTCATAATCCCAAAATTTTTAAATTAATATTTCACATATATCTCATAATCCCCTATAGATACAACTAAAAGCTTTTATCTTAATCCCAAGATGGTAATTCAAGATTCCACCAAAATGAATATTCTACAATCTCAAATAAAATTATTTTTTTAATTAATAATAGTCTTATTGCAATTTCATATATGTCCCAAAATCTCAAACAGATATAACTAGGTCTTTTATCTTAGTCCAAAGATAACAATCAAAGATTCCAATAACAACCTCAACTAAGATAGTACAAAATCCCTTGATCAACTTATATATGAAATCTTTAAATCAAAGTTTCATATATACCATGTAGTCGTTAATAGACATAAATAAGATTTATCATTTGGATCGAAAGATGGTAATTAAAGATTACACCAAAATGAATACTCTAGGATCTCAAGCAAAATTATTTAATTTCTTCCATTAGAAATAGACTTATTTACAATATTTTCAAATATACATTCCTCCTAACGTGCTAGTTTATACCTGATCTACATACCAAGTTCATTGTCAAATAATAATCCAATCATATATCACAAAAGATTTTCTTAGTCTAACCTTTGACAACTTTTAAAGAATGAATTTTTATCTTGCCACTAAATAATCAACTTCAAAACTAGGAAAAATATCATTGTATTACTCTAATATCAAATTTGAGCTTACAATTCACTTAAACAGCTAATGATCTAAATAATAATCACAATACATAATAAAATTTCATGATCCATCCTCTCACCATTATTTTAGATCAAGGTGCAAATAATCATAACGTGATCTATAAATTATCAATCATATATCAAACCTTCTGAATCAATATTCCTCAATGATCTTTTTATTCATAATCACAAGATTTAGTCAAAATTCATGAAGACAACTTATACTGCAATCATCATAGATCTAGATCCTAGCATCCCTAGTGTTTATCTCTTTACACTTATTCTATGTTTGATTTTATATGTCATAATTCATCTACTTATAATTTGATACCATATTAATTGTCACATTGTTGATCTGAGATCATGAGCCAGGGGTCGCAGCAACCGCCGCTTACTCATAGAAAACTCTTTCCATAAGCATACCGAGGATCTCATCATGATATCATAAATAGATAGCAGAATAAAATTTAATAATTAATATTTAAATCTCAATTCAGTTAAGAAAATCAAAACTTAATGTCAATAAAAAGAAAATAAATATTTGACAAAATCAACATTAGATAAGGCTTTGCATCAATTTTGATAAATTCTAAATTAAATAAATAAACTAACTTCATCTTTAATCATACTCTCAGTTGAAATCCCGCATCAAGCTAATTTTTTCAATATTTAAAAAAAATTCATCATGAGCTAAACATCTAGTAAGTAATGAATACCTTTAACCAAATAAATTAAGTAATAACATAATAAATATATATCAATTCAATAATTCATATCTTGATGCGTATTATTATCAAATAGTTACATATAGAATTTTAATTCATATATCTTATATTCATAATCTCAATTTCATCAAATTCTCAAGTTCTTCTTATTAACCATGAGCTATGATCATTTTTTTCATGACAAGATCATAATATCATGTATCATCTCATAGTGAGCTGCGAATCATCTAGTAGTAAAGTCCTTCAGAATCGTTGGTCTCACTGGTGGTTTGTCTCTGGTCTCACTAGCAACATAGCCCATCAGGGTAAATCAATTACCAAGATATTAGCTCCCATTGGTTGGATCCTTTACATAGTTAGGTTAACAATTCATATCATCATTCAATTTTATATCTTATTTTGACAATAATATAAATAAATAATAATCAAATCAATCAATGATATCATTTATTATGATCGTACATCATCATAATTGTTTAACAAGAAAATAGAATATTTTTTATACCTTTCATCATATTCAATTTGTGAATTAATACAATTCAAAATTCATCAATTTCTTAATTTATAAATTACCAAGTAAAATACTATTCATCTCAAAAGCAAATCCAACTATGGATCCAATTAATCTTGAAAATCCTTCTCTGGGCCTGATATAAAAATATTATACTTTGATCAAAATTCTATCACAATTATTTTAAAATAAAATTTCTAAAATCCAGTAGCCTAACAAGGATCTAGGTGATAGCACTTGAGATTTTTGATTTATCAATCTATGCCATTAGAGAAAACACTTCTCTCTTCTTTTTTTTTTGTTTGGCTAGTTTTGGGATATCACATTACTCAAGAAACTTTTAAGAGAAATATATACCAATATTAACATTCTATTAATTTGATTTATCATCTATTTAAGTGATGTTTTTGATTATGTGATCACAAAATTTAATTATTTGACTTATATTTGTATTTATATCCATACTTCCATTATCTGATTTGTAAGTATTCATACCTATTTAAAATAAATATGGATATAAATTTTTACATGCAACTAATATCCATATGCAAATCTATATTTGTCAAACAAAACAATACACACACACACACATACATACATACATATATATAGACACACACACACACATACATACATACATACATACATACATACATACATACATACATACATACAAACATGCATATATATATATATATTGGACTTATATCGATCGGATTTGAGCTCAAATCCGATCAACTCCCCAGCCATTGGATCGGTACAAATCTCAATGATTGCTTTTTAGTTAACGGAGGGACTCCCACGGTCATTTGGCTGAGGTGATTTTGTTTAAAAATAAATCAGCTCATTTATGAGGGATGAGATTATATTGGCTTTTGTCTGGATGTTTGAAAATAATAAAAAACAGTGTTAATGGGCATGGGATATGAAAGAAATGAGCTCTCTTTCAAATTACATTCTTTCCTCCCTCTCACTGATAAAACATGAGATATTTTCTCTCTCCCTTTGTCTCTTGCTAGCAAAAACTTCTCTCCCTCTCTTTCTTATTGGTGCAAACACCTTTCATTCTCTCTCTCCATCTCTCTCTGTGTGTCCCAAACTCATCTCATTCTCTCTCCTCTCTCATTGGTATAAATACCTCTCATTCTCTCTCTCCCTCTCTCTCATCAGAATCATGGCATGTCCTCTCATTCTCTCTCTATCTCTTTCTCATTGGAATCATCTACCTGAGATACCTCCTATTGAAAAATATATCCCAAAATCAATAATCAGTCTGTTGACGATTGCATGCTTATACATGTAAATGTATATGAATTTTTATTAATAAAAGTTATTTAGCATTTTCATTATAAATTATCCATCTTTGAACTCCTATGTTGTAATGAAGTCCTTAGGACTATAATTAATCAATAAAGAAAGATTTATCGTTTAGTTCTTAAAAGTGTTCACGACCAAATAATATGCTATTAATGGGACGATAGCAACATCGAGTATAGGTCATTGTGTACCATATGAGTTAGTTGTCCTTTTAATCAAGGAATATGGAGATACTGTTATGGCATGTAGATGGAATATAGAAGTACATTTGCATCGAATGTGATCATATATCGAGTACTCTACTGTCAAGAGTAGCTCATGAAGGGTATGGGTATAAGTGTCTTTCAGATCTGAGACCACCACGGTGACTTGTGAGCAACTCACTATACTTTAAGACTGGACCATCTAAGTTTCTAACTTAGTGACGGAAGGATACTGAGTGCAGTCAAGTAGTTATCAAGTCGGTGTGTAAGTCAAGATGGAATTGACCCCTCTGAATCAGTAGGAGATATGCATCAGTATATTTTAATTTAGTAAAACCTTAGCCAGGATAATCCATAAGATGGATTTGAAAGGTTGAAATATAATATCGTCGACTAAATTAGAATTTACAGTTAAATCTTAGGTCACCCTGAGCATTAAGATCAAAGGGATGAATTATACGTTAACCATATGCCAATAAATGCTAAAATGTTGCTTTGCAATACTTCGACCTATCCGATCATCGGATCACCATTACTAGATGGTTACATCGATTGGTATAAAAAGTTTTTTCTATGCTATCAGCTTAGGTTAGAACCTATGGGGTCACACATATTAGAAGATTTGATCAGATCTAATGGCTAAAGAGTCCAATTAGATTGTGACTCTGGTGATGAGTCCTACTAGGATTGGAACTCTGGAGGAGAGTCCCACTGGGACTGAGACTCTACTATTAATGAAGAATTAATTAGTAATTAGATTACTAATTGACTTAATTTGATTGAGTAAAAAACTTTGGATCAAGTCTAATTGAATTAGATTCAGTTTGACTCAGATTGAGTTTTATATGATCAATCTTGATTACAAAAAAAATTTGATCCTGATTCGATCAGGGTTTTGACTCAGATAATTCTAATTGGGTTAGAAATTTGATGAGATATCTAGATTTCTAATTAAATTAGATTCATTTTTATCAGTGGGTTCAATCTAAATTTGATTTGGATTGGAATTAGAATTGAAAATGAAGAGTCTTTGTCAACTTGGACTCTATCCTTATCTCTTGCACCACTCCGAACCCATGCCAATTTCTCCACACCTAATTGGATTTGGATTGTCATTTTGAGCCTCATGATAGAGGGTCCAATAAAGGTGGACAAAAATGATTGATGAGTTATAATCCTATCTTATACCTAATTCGAATGCGATCCGAATTAGAGATAAGATGAAAACAAATAAAAGAATTTTTCATACAAGGAAGGTTGTTGGTGCCATATTATTTTTTTCTTTATTTTTCTTGAAGAGTTCTTAAGCGTGTGAGACATGAAAATCCTTCTCCACACTAAGAGCTTGTTTTGGAGTTTTTTGGGATGCCAAAAGGAGTTTGGCGTGGACTCTTGGGCACCCTCTTTCTTGGATTAAAAACCCTAGACCTTGCCTAGAAAATGGGGTCCCCTCTTCTTGGCATCATACATCAATTTCTTTGCTAGTTTTTATGTTTTCAAAGTACTTCTCCTCCTCCTCTCTTCCTCCTTTAGATCTCCTCTTGCTTTGGAGTGTCCAAGGTGTTGAAAATTGTGTCCCAAAGCCAATTGTCAGTTTGTTGATGGTTGAACTTATTGATGTAATTATATATGAATTAATTAATAAAATATTTATTTGATAATTTTTTTATCATAAACTAGTATATCTTCTATATAGAACTTTTGTGCTATGATGAAAGTCCTTAAGACTATTTTAAATTGATAAAAGAGGATTTATCGTTTAGTCCTTAAATGAGTTCGCGACCAAATGATATGCTATTACTAGGACGATAGACATATCAAGTATAGGTCATTGTATGCTATATAAGTTGGTTGTCCTCTTAATCAAGGAGCATAAAGATGCTGGTATGGCATGCAGGTAAAATATAGGAGTACAGTTCACTGAACGTGACCAACTTTGGAGCACTCTGCTGTCAAGAGTCACTCCAAAGGGATATGGGTATAAGTGTCCCTCCAACCTGAGATCATCATGGTGACTTGCAAGCAACTCACTGTGCTTTGATACTGGACTACCTAAATTTTTAATTCAAGATCGAAAGATTTTTAAGCACAATCAAGTACTTGTGAAGTCGGTGCGTGAATCAAGATAGAATTGACCACTCTAAAGGATTGGAGAGAATGCTTTGTGTTTCAATTTAGTAAGACCTTGACTAGGATAATTCTTATGAGAAGTTATAGGATTTATTGGGTTGAGACACATAATGGATGTACTGCTGAGAGTTGACCGTTTAAACTCTAAGTCATCCTAGCATCAAGAATCAAAGGGATGAATTATATGGTAACTAGATCCAAATAGATTCTTGAGTGTTGCTTTGCATACATCCGGCCTATCTAGACATCGGGTATCATTGCTAGATGGTTACTTCGATTGATATAAAAATTTATTTTTGGACTACCAGATTAGGTTCAAACCTATAGGGTCACACACATTAAAAGTTCTTCTCCGATCTCATAGCTAATCTGAAGAGTCCCAATGGACGGAGACTCTGGTGAAGAGTCCCACTGGACTTAGACTCTATCATTAATAGAGGATTAATTAATGATTAGATCACTAATTAGCTCAATTTGATTGAACATTAAAGTTTGGATCAAGTTTGATTGAATTGAATTTAATCAGGTCAGATCTGATTAGATTATGAGATGACCTAATCGATAAGGGAGAAATGATCCTGATTTGATCGGATCTATGACTCAATTAATTCATTAATTTGATCTGATTTAATTGAAGTTATAAGAGCTTATATTTTATTTGAGTCTAATTAGGTTGGGTTTAAAAGAAATCTAATTGGTTAAACCCTAAAGTCCCAGCTGTATGGGACTTTCTCCCTTGCGCCACCCAAAATATCTCATGCCTTTTCTCACCGCACAAAATTAGTTTGTATATGAAAAAACTAGAAGCTAACCCTTCTTTTGTCATCCATTAAGGATAAGATTTGGTTGGTTTTGAATTAAATTCAAAATGATTTAAAATTCAACCTAAAACCCTATCCCTATCCTTCCACACGTTGGCTTGTTTTGAAGGCATCCATTGTGTGCTAGAAAAGAAAGTGTTTCTAATTGTTTTCTATGCCCAAATTTTTTTGGTAAGTTTTTATTTAAGTCAGATAAGGATGAGAAAAAGTTGAAGTCAAATTAAAATTCAAAATGATTTGAATGGTAACAAACTCCAACTCTTATCCTATCTAATCTGGTTTGTGCGACAACCATAAAAAGGCCACACTTTTGTCTGCCAGCAATAGAGAAATTTTCACCATGAGGTATCAGAGGAAAGAGGGGACAAAAACCTTCTTTGGGGCATGAGGTTTGGGTGGGCTTCTATCTTCCTTGGCATGAACAAAGGTGGAGACCGATCTCCTCTCGGGTGAGAGACCTAGAACTATTCTAGGGTTTTTGGGTGAGGGAAAAACTAAAGAGAAGAGAGTATTCTTCAGATTTTTTTTTTATCATCCAACATCCCCCTCTGATTCATCTTCATCATCAAAAAAGTTCAAGGTGATCGAAGAAAAAGATCAAATCAGATCTACCATCAAAAGCTGACTGTGCGAGCTAGGACTCCCGTAGAGGGTTGATCGGTTCGAGGGCTTCGTGTGAACCATCTGTAGAGGCCGGATGCTTGTGCGGCTACAAGCAATCAGAGAGAACTTTCAAATCTATATTTTCAATTATGAAGTTTGACTATCCATGCTCAAATATTGGGTTCGAAATCCTAGAAGTGGTAGATTAGATCTATTACTAAATGCTGTTTTTGGTTCACATGCTTGTCATTTTAGATTCAAATTTTTATACATTTAAATTCATATCATAGATCTATTTGTAAGAGTTTAAAGATTAGATCTTATGCATGTATTTGAATATTAAATAGTCTAATCTAATGTTCTTCTACTAAAAATCTTAGAAATACATGCATGAAACCTCTGCACAACCTTTCAATGATATCAGAGCAAGATTTTCTTATGACATGACTTTATTTTTGTATATAATTTGATTTTAATTATTTAGATTAGATCTAAATAATTAATTTAGTATCTGAGTAGTATAGTAATCTGATTGGATAGATCCTCATAGTCGTCCGATTATAGGAGAAATCAGAGTTTTGCAACTCTATTTACTTATTCGATGGGATCTCCTATAGCATGTAGGGATGCTACGCAATCTTTTTTATGATGATGAATAATGAAAAAAATTTTAAAATTTTATTTTAGATCTAAAATAATATATATTAGATCTAAAATTAATATTTTAATTATTAAATGATTGATTATAAAAATATTTTATAAAATTAAAATCTATTTTCAAATACCGAACCCGAATCCATGTCAGTCCAAAACTTAATTGAGAATTAAGCGATATAGATTTGAGAATCAAAGATCTAAGGCATTAATTTCATAATTCATGGATTAATGGGTTAGCTCGAGTCAAGTCCACTTAACTGGATTAGATCTAGGATTAGAAATCATCGATAATGGATCATGTTAGTAATTGATCAAATCTAATTCAAGTTAATTCTGATTGGATCAATTTCTTCTCTTGATCAATTTTAATAGTTGTAGTTGGTCAAGTCTATATCTTTGATTAGACCAATATAGACTTTGATCATGGCTCTGTGGTCAAACTTAAGTCTATAAATTGATCAAATTGAAAATGACTAATCAGTTGGTGTCTAAGATAAGTATGGCAGCTTTGATCAGTGGTCATTAATTGGGAGCTATTCGCATAGATTGAATCTATGTCGAGTTAATTGCATATCTCTCCCATCGATCTCACTTATCTGACCAACATGGTAAATCATATTTTGATTAGATCACTTAATGATTAGGGTTGACCCATGCTAATTAGAAAATCAGTATAACTGATTTAGATGCCCCTAGTTCAACTTGTCTTGAGTTCTCTTTATAACTTGGTAAAGTCAGTAGGAGGATTCATGACTGGTTGGCTAGACTAGCTTATGCCTGATCTTCTTTAATCTGACTTGATGAAGTCAGTAGGAGGATTAAAATTAACTGGTTAAATCTCTTTCCATCTCTCAATTCAACTAATTAAATCTTCTAAAATTGTTAGGTCCCTAAAATGAAATAGTTATAGTGATAACTACATCATAGCCTCCCATTAAGTTGGATGATAATAAGTCCAACAGTTTAGATGATCATTGGAGGCACCACATGTCTGGTACTCATCTGGCTATGAGAATTATCATTCATAATATGTGGATTTATTTGTGTCTTTCTGATGATGGTCAGGTTGGCCGAGTCACACTCAAACCTGATCATTCGTTTGTCAGATGCACTAAATTCTGACATGTTAATGGTTGGACCTAACCAGAACTTTCAGTGGAGGTGCCATATGCCTGTTGAAGAGGTGTCTGGGACAAAATTAAATGTTAGAAATTATTTGATGAAATAATTAGTTAAGAACCTACTTATAGGTGCACAAGGGTTGGCCGAGTCACACTCGGACCCATGTGCAGTCCATGTGGATTCTAGTATCCACTAAGAAATTAGTGTAATTCTTTAAATTGAAGGTAGAGGCTATCAATTCGAATAAAATATTGAAAGAATCTTTAGAGTAAAATTCATATCTTTAGGCTTAATCAATTCATATACTAATTAGATTTTGGTTACCCTTTTACAATTATGGCCACCACCTTGTCGCTCTGATCACTATTAGATAGTGATAAATTGTTGGGATCAAATTTTGATAGCTGGTATCGAAAGATCAAAATAGTCCTGGAACATAAATGGATCTTATATGTATTGAAAGATCCGATATCGAAAGAGACACTTATCAGAAGTGACTCAATGATCGAACTATGGTTTGTTGTATTATGCTGGCGGTAATGAATGTGAGTTCAGCTATCGTTTCGAGAATGCTCAACCACAGAACATGTTGCAAATGTTAAACAAGTCTTTTGGCACACCTAACGATGTTGAGAGGAACAAGACTAGTTGTGCCATCTTCAACACTCGAATGAGAGAAGGAGCGTCAATCACCAATCATGTACTGTACATGATCGAGATGATTGAGCGCTTAAGCAAGCTCAACTTTTCTCTGCATGAGCAGCTGGGGAAAGATGTCATTCTGAACTCTCTGCCCAAGTCCTACCTCCCTTTCCTTACTCATTTTCGAATGATAAAACCTACAGTCAACTATCATGGTTTGCTAGAATTGCTACAGAACTTTGAGAAGGATCACCAGCTCCACAAAGAGTCAGTGAATGTAGTTGGAGGGTCTTCTTCTGGACATCGATCCTTTAAAAAAAGGAAAGAAGAACAAGAAGAACAAAAAAAGAGTGTAAAGTGCTGGGGCACCCAAGCCCAGTCAGACCAAGAAACTTAAGTCCGATCAGAGTCAGACGGAATGCTTCTACTGCAAGAAGCAGGGGCACTGGAAGAGAAATTATCCTCAGTACATTGCCTCCTTGGATCCGAACAAGTCGAGAAAGAAGCAAGTTGTTGCTGGATAAGGTAATTATAATGATAACATCTTGTAATTTCTCAATTTGTGATTCTACTACCTGGGTATTAGATACCGGAAGTTCTTTTAATATTTGTAATTCGTTGCAGGGTCTGTAGGTTAGTAGGAGATTTAAAGAAGGTGAGAGATTCCTCAATATTAGAGATGGAAGATCAGTTTCAGTTCTAGCATTAGAAATTATTAAGCTTGTATTCAAGTTGAATATAATTATTCTTAGTGAATGTCACTTTTGTCCTTTTTTTTATTGAACATTATTTCTGTAGGCCTCTTGGCCATGTACGGTTATAAAATTTCAATAAAAAAAAAAATTTAATATCATTATGAATGATGTTAATGTGATGAAGGGACAGTTGAACAATGGTATTTACATATTATCACAACTTATTAGTATAATTTACACGTCCAACAAATGCCCTAGAATTAGTGATATCTCCGATATCTACCTTTGGCACTGTAGGTTAGGTCATGTTAATAAGAATAGAATAAACAAGTTGACATAAGAAGAAATCTTTGAAGTCAGTGATTGTGAATCACTTCCAACCTATAAGTCCTGTCTTCTTGAGAAAATGATCAAATCACTTTTTACTAGAAAAAGTGAGTGAGCTAGTGAAGTTCTAAGTCTGATACATACTGATGTATGTGGACAGATGAATATCAGTGCCAGAGGTGGATATTATTATTTCATTATGTTTACAGACGGCCTATCGAGGTATGGGCATTCTACTTAATGACACATAAGTCAAAATCATTTGAAATATTCAAATGATTCCGTAATGAAGTAGAAAAATAAATTGAGAAGAGTATTAAAACTCCTTGGTCCGACCGAGGAGAAAATATCTCTCTAGTGAGTTTCTGACATACTTAGAAGAATATTATACTATTGACTATGATGAGATATTTTCTCCTGTGGCAATGCTCAAGTTTATTCGGATCATGCTTGCGATAGCAGCACATCTAGACTATGAAATCTGACAAATGAATGTGAAAATAGCCTTCCTAAATAGAGAGCTAGAAGAAGAGGTGTATATGATATAACCTGAAGGTTTCATATCCACAGATGAGTCTAAGGTGTGCAAGCTTCAGAGGTCCATTTATGGACTTAAGCAGGCATCTCAGAGTTGGAACATATATTTTGATAAAGTGATTAGAACGTATGGCTTCATTAAGAATAGAGAGAAATCCTGCATATACAAGTGGGTTAATAACTCAGTGATAATATTTTTTATTTTATATGCGGATGATATTCTCTTAATCGCAAATGATATCTCTATATCACAAGAAATAAAAGTTTGGTTATCATCATAGTTTTCTATGAAGGACTTGGAAGAAGCATCCTTCATCCTTGGGATGAAGATTTATAGAGATAGATCTAAAAGGTTGCTTAGATTATCCCAGTCGACATACATTGATACTGTGCTGAAAGGTTTAGTATGGAGAATTCCAAAAAAAGCTATCTTCTGATAGGTCAAAAAAATTTTCTCTCGAAGAATGATTGTCTGACAACTCCTCAAGAGAGAGAGCATATGTATAGAATTTTATATGCTTCAATTGTGGGATCTATTATGTATGCCATGATATGTACGCGATCGGACGTGGCATGCTCACTAAGGGTAGTAAGCAGATACCAATCCAATCCAAGTGAGAACTACTGGAAGGTTGTAAAGACCATTCTTAAGTATTTAAGAAATACTAAGGATTAGTGACTTATCTATGAAGAATCCAACTTAAAACTTGTGGGATTTACAGACTTCAATTTTTAATCAGATCATGATGACAGTAAGAGCATATCGGGATATATTTATATCCTGAACGGTAGAGCAATCTGCTGAAAGAGTTTTAAACAGCACACTATGGCCGACTTTATTTGCAAGGCAAAATATATCGCGACATCCGATGCTACGAAGGAAGCTATGTGGTTATGAAAATTCATCAATGAGCTTGAAGTGGCACCCTCCCTTGTTGGCCTTGTCTTGTTGTACTGCGACAGCACTGACACCACTGTTCAAGCGAAGGAATCGAAGTCACATCAATAGACCAAGCATATTCTACACTGCTACCACCTGATCTGGGAGATCGTGGATCAAGGTGACGTCGAGTTTAAAAAAATTGATGAAAAAAAAAATCTGACTGACCCATTTACTAAAGCCCTCGGTGTCAAAAAGTTTGAAGACTATAAATCAAAGATGGATATACGATACTACACCGATTGACTTTAGTCTAAGTAGGAGTTGTTGGAAATTATGTTCCAAAGCCAATTGTCAGTCTGTTGACGGTTGATCTTATTGATATAATTGTATATAAATTAATTAATAAAATATTTATTTGATAAGTTTTTCATCATAAGCTTGTACATCTTCTATATTGAACTTTTGTATTACGATGAAAGTTCTTAGGACTATTTTAAATCGATAAAGAAGGATTTATCGTTTAGTCCTTAAATGAGTTCACAATCAAATGATATACTATTACTAGGATGATAGATATATCAAGTGTAGATCGTTGTGTACCATATAGGTTGGTTGTCCTCTTAACCAAGGAGCGTAGAGACACTGGTATGCATGCAGATAAAATGTAGGAGTACATTTCACTAAATGTGACCAACTCAGGAGCACTCAGTAGTCAAGAGTCACTCCGAAGGGATATGGGTATAAGTATCTCTTGGATCTGAGATCACCATGGTGACTTGCAAGCAACTCATAGTGCTTTGGTGTCGGACTATCTGAATTTCTAATTCAGGATTAGAAGGTTTCTGGACATAGTCAAGTACTTATGAAGTCGGTATGTGAATCAAGATAGAATTGACCACTCCAAAGGATTGAAGAGAATGCTTTGTATTTCAATTTAATAAGACCTTGGCCAGAGCAATCCTTGTGAAGAGTCATAGGATTTATTAGGTTGAGACACATAATGGATGTACTGTTGAGAGTTGATAATTTAAACTCTAAAGCATCTTAGCATCAAGGGTCAAAGAGATGAATTATATGATAAATATATCCAAATAGGTTTATGAGTGTTGCTTTGCATACATTCGGCCTATCCAGATGTCGGATACCATTGCTAGATGGTTACTCCGATTGATACAGAAATCTATTCCTGTGCTGCCAGATTAGGTTCGAACCTATGGGGTCACACACATTAGAAGTTTCTCTCCAATCTCAAGGCTAATCTGAAGAGTCTCAATAGATGGGGACTCTGGTGAAGAGTCCCACTAGATGGGGACTCAGCTGAAGAGTCCTGCTGGACGGAGACTCTGGTGAAGAGTCCCACTGAACTTGAACTCTATCATTAATAAAAAATTAATTAATAATTAGATCACTAATTAGCTCAATTTTATTGAGCATTAAAGTTTGGATCAAGTCTGATTGAATTGGATTCAATTAGGTCAGGTCTGTTTAGGTTATGAGATGACCTAATCGGTAAGGGAGAAATGATCCTGATTTGATCGAATCTATGACTTAATTAATTTATTGATTTGATTAGATTTAATTGAGGTTATAGAAGCCTAATTAGATTAGGATCATCATATTTTATTTGGGTCTAATTGGATTGGTTTTGAAAGAAATCCAATTGGTTAAATCCTGAGTCCCAGATCAATGGGACTCTCTCCCTTGTGCCATCCAAAATGTCTCATGGCTTTTATCACCACACAAAATTAGTTTGTGTATAAGAAAACTAGAAGCTAACCCTTCTTTTATTGCCCATTAAGGATAGGATTTGGTCGGTTTTGAATTGAATTCAAAATAGTTTGAATTTCAACCTAAAACCCTATCCCTATCCTTTCACATGTTGGCTTCTTTTGAAGGCGCCCATTGTGTGCGAGAAAAGAAAGTATTTTTTATTATTTTCTATGTCCAAATTTCTATGGTAAGTCTCTCTTTAAGTCAGATAAGGGAGAGAAAAAGTTGGAGTCAAATTAAAATTCAAAATGATTTGAATTGCAACAAACTCCAGCTCTTATCCTATCTAATCTGGTTTGTGCGACAACTATAACAAGGTCATAATTTTGTGCGCCAACAAGAGAGAACTTTTCACTATGAGATATCAAAGGAAAGAGAGGCTAAAAATCTTCTTTGGGGTGTGAGGTTTGGGTGGGCTTCTATCTTCCTTAGCGTGAGCAAAGGAGGAGATCGATCTCCTCTCGGGTGAGAAACCTAAAACTATTCTAGAGTTTTTGAGTGAGGAAAAAATCAAAGAGAAGAGAGTCTTCATCAAATTTTTCTCCACCATCCAGCATCCTCCTCTGATCCATCTTCATCATCGAAAAGATTCGAGATGATCGAAGAAAAAAATCAAATCAGATCTGCCATCAGAAGCTGACTGCGCGAGCTAGCACTCCCGCAGAGGGCTGATCGGTCTAAGGGATTCGTGTGGACCATCTGTAGAGGTCGAATGCTTGTGCGACTATGAACGATCAAAAATGACTTCCAGATCTATGTTCTCAATCATAAAGTTCAACTACGCATGCTCAGGTGTTAGGTTTGGAATCCTAGAAGTGGTAGATTAGATCTATTACTAAATGCTATTTTTAGTTCATATACTTGTCATTTTAAATTCAAATTTTTATGCATATAAATTCATATCATAGATCCATTTGTAGAAGTTTTAAGATTAGATTTTATGCATATATTTATAGATTAAATGGTTTAATCTAATGTTCTTTCGCTAAAAATCTTTGAAATGCATGCATGAAACTCCTGCGCAACCTTTCACAAGATGCTTAAAGAAGAAGGAAGAGATCAGCCATCGAAGATGCTTGCAGGCTAACACCTCCAAGTCCTTGATCTGTGTCAGACTTTGCATGAATTTTTCATAGAGACTAGATAATTTTGTATGGCTGCAAGCGATCTGAGGAACATCCTCTCTAAATGTTGGACCAGAGGAGACCAAGATCTAATTGGTTCGATAATTGTTTCTAACCTATCTTGATCATATTGTTAGATCTAATAGTTAGATCTAGGATTTCAGCATCAATGAGATCGATGTGTGTTTATGTTTTCAGATCTAAAGTGCATATTTTTCATATCATAGATCATGATGTAGTAGTCTAAGATTAGATCTTGTACATGTGCTTAAGATTAAATTATTTAATCTTTTCATTTCACTGCATAAAAATTTTAAAATTGCATGCATAGCACTACCGCATACTTTCTTCAATTGGTATCAGAGCATGATTATTTTGATATGATTAATTATACCTTTAGATCTGATTTTATGATGTTAGATCTGATTATTTATGATTTAGATTAGTTCTAAATAAATATATTTTCAGATCTGATTATTATCTTGTTAGATTAGATATTCTGAGTAGTAAAGTACTCAGATTAGGTAATCACCAAGCCGTCCGATCATAGGAGCAAGTAGGATTACATAACTCTCTCTTCCCATTCAATGGGATTCTCTTATGGCGTGTAGGGGTGCCACTGTGAGATCCCATGAAGAAAAAAGCGAAAGGAGAAAAACTTACTTTCTTGCAAAATCTTAGATCTTGAAACCCTAGATGTTATTATATGTGATGCAAGTTGCGAAGACATTAGTCACATCTAATCTTGATTAATCAAAATTATTTTGATTTAAAATCATAAAAATTTAGATCTCATCTAAAAGATTTTATGATTTAATTTAAAAAGTTTACATGAAAATTATTTTCAAAATCTTAACCATGTTGATGCAAAACTTAATTAAGAATTAAGTGTTGGATTAATTAGATCTAGAATTTTGATTTAAGATCTAATGATATTGCATAAAACATGGGGCATGGGTTAGCTCAAATTATATCCTTCTCTTTAATTAGATTAGATCTAAGGTTAGAATCAAAGAATTGATTAACCATATAGAGAAATTGATTAAGTCTAACCAAATATTGAATTAGATTAATTAGGATTTCTCTAATACAATAGTTATATATGGTCAAGTCCATGTCTTTGATTAGACCAAATAGACTTTGATTGTGGCTCAGTGGTTGAACTCAAATTATTAGGTTGGTCAAATTGAAACTAGTTAACCAATTGGTGTCTAAAGTAAGTTTGACATTTCGATCGATGATTTTTAATTGAGAGTAACTTATCTGGCCATTTCGATGGTATCTAAGGCAAGCTTAGTAAATCCTCCCACCAATCTCACTTACCTAATCAATTTGGTGAATTAGATTTTGATTTGATTGCTAAGTCATTTGAGTTAATCCATGCCATTAAGATTGATCAGTGTGACTGATCTAGGTGCCAGTTCAATCAGCATGATCCTAATCCAATTCAGTGACTTGGTGAAGTCAGTGGAAGGATTGTGGTCTACTAATTGATCTTTTCTTCTCTCTTCTCAGAATTGATTAAATCTTCTAAATTATTAGATCCCTAAAATAAGCTAGTTATGGTGATAATTAAATCATAGCTTCCCATTAAGGTGAATGGTAATGAGTCCATTATTTCTGATTGACATTGTAGGCACCATCCGTCTGGTGTTCTCTTTGAATGATGAAATTATCATTCATCATATGATGACTCTATTGTACTATCTGATGAATGGTTGGGTTGATCGAGCCATCCTCGGGCCTAATCATTCTTTGGCTAGAAATACTGAGTAGGTTCATGTTAATGGTTTGACCTAACTGGGACTTTTCAGTGGAGGTCCATCGCCTACTGAAATGAAATCTGGGGCTAAATTGGTTACTAGAAGTTATTTAAAGAAATAATTGGTTGAAAACCTATCCATAAGTGCATATGGGTTGATCGAGCCATCCTCGGGCCTATATACCGTCTGTGTGGATTTTAGTATCTACTAAAAATTAAAGTAATTTCTCAAATTGAAGGTAGAGGCTATCAATTCGTTTAAAATAGTAGGAGATCCTTTAGACTAAGGTCTATATCTTTAGGATTAATAAATTTATATACTGATTAGATTTGATTTTTCTTTATGTATGCAGATATGGTCTTAAACTTATCACTTCGATCACTATTGAACAGTGAGAAATTGATCAGACCAAATTTTGATAACTGGTGTCGAAAGCTCAAGATTGTCTTGGAGCATGAGTGGATCCTATATGTGATTACGGATCCGGCATCTGAGAAGCTTGCTCCCAACTCCCAAGGCATAATCTGAAACACTTATTTGAAGTGGCTCAATGACTGCACCATGGTTTGTTGCATTATACAAGCCTCTATGAATGATGAGTTCAGCTGAAAATTTGAAAAAGCTCAGCCAGAGAAAATGCTCCAAGTGTTGAGAGAATCCTTTGACACTCCCAACGATGTTGAGCGGCACAAGACTAGTTATACTATTTTTAATACTCGAATAAGGAAGGGAGAATCTATTATTGATCATGTATTGTACATGATCGAGTAGATCAAGAAACTGAGCAAGCTCAGCTTCCTTTGGCATGAACAGCTGGGAAAGGATGTGATCCTGAACCCCATACCCAAGTCTTACCTATCGTTTCTCAGTTATTTTAGAATGATCAAGCCTGTAGTCAACTACCACGGTCTATTGGGGTTGCTACAGACTTTTGAGAAGGATCACCAGCTCCATAAGGAGATGGTGAATTTAGTGAGAGGATCTTCTTCGATAGTCATCGTCCCCTTAAGAAAGAAAAAAAGAAGAAAAATAAAAAGGTACAATGTGCTGGGAGTCAGTCCTAGAAATCCAAGTTCAAGACTGATCAAAGTCAGGCAAAGTACTTCTTTTGCAAAAAGCAGGATCACTGGAAGAGAAACTGTCCTCAGTATAAAGCTTTCCTTGATCGGAACAGGCCAAAGAAGAAGCAGCCGTCGGTTGCTGGACAAGGTACTTATATGATAACACCTTGTAACTTCTCTCTTTTTGATATAATGATCTGAGTATTGGATATCGAAAGCCCTATTAATATTTACAATTCATTGTAGGGTCTTCAGGTCAGTAGGAGATTTGAAGATGACAAAAGATTCCTGAATGTGGAAGATAGAAGATCAATTCCAGTTCTAGCTTTAGGAATCATCAAATTTGTATTCGAGTCTCATTACATTGTTCTCAATGAGTGTCATTACTATCCTAGTTTTCTTTTGACCAAGTCTAATTATGAAATATTAATAAAGAAAAACTTTTGTGATATCATTTTGAATGGTATTATAATATTGCGTGGATAGTTGAACAATGGTATCTATGTTGTATCTAGGCCTAATGTAATGTACATTTCAAATAAATGCCCTAGAATAGATGATGTCACGGATGCCTACTTTTTGCATATAGACTAGGTCATATCAATAAGAACAAGATGAACAGGTAGCTCAAGAAGAGATTCTTGATAAAGATGATTATGAATTGTTACCTACCTATGAGTCTTGCCTACATGAAAAGATGACCAAGTCACCTTTTACTAAAAAAAGTGAATGAGCCAGTGATGCTCTGGGTCAAGTACATACTGATGTATGTGGACCTATGAGCACATATGCCAGAGGGTATAGCTATTTCATTATGTTTACAGAAGACCTATCTAGGTATGGGTATGTCTACTTGATGAAATACAAATCAAATTATTTAAAATATTCAAACAGTTCCATAATGAAGTAGAGAAATAAATTTGAAAAAATATTAAAACTCTTCGGTCTGACGGAGGAAGTGAATACCTTTTCAATAAATTTCTGACATATCTAAGAAAGAATGAGATTCTCTCACAATGGACTCCTCCAGAGATACCACAGCATAATGATATATTAGAAAGGAGGAATCGAACCTTATTGGACATGATTCCATCCATGATGGGGTTTGCAACTCTGTCGATCTTCTTTTAGAGATATGCACTTGAAATAGCTTATCTTGTGCTCAATAATATATCGAGCAAGTCAGTTAGTAAGACACCATATGAGATATGGTCAAGACATAGGCCGAATCTCTCTTACTTTAGGGTTTGAGAGTATCCGACTTATGTTAAACGATTACAAACTGACAAGGTTAGTCATAGGTCTGATAAATATAATTTTATAGGGTACCCCAAGAAAACGAGAAAATTTTACTTTTACCTGCCTACTGAACAAAAGGTGTTTGTCAGCGATAAGGCACACTTTTTGAAAAAAAAATTTCTTAGTGAAGGAATAAGTACTTCTAAAATCGAGCTTGATGAAGTTCAACAGGTAGAAGAACCGACACCAATGATTGAATCTGAATCAGATTTGATAAGATCAAATCTGAAGTCCAATACACAAATATCCTTAAGGCGATCCGATAGAGTACCACGTCAGCCAGACAGATACTTAGGTTTCTTGATTCGGGATGGAGATCCTATTGAACTCGATGAGAACGATGAGGATCCGATTACCTATATGGATGCGATGTAGAGATCTAACTCTGATAAATGGCTTGAAGCTATGAAATTCGAAATGGAGTCCATGAAGGTCAACGATGTATGGACATTAGTTGATCCACTTGAAGGTGTTACCCATAAGGTGTAAGTGGGTCTTCAAAAAGAAGAGGGGCACAAATGGGAAGGTGGAAACCTATAAAGCTCGTTGGTTGCCAAAGGTAATCATCAGTGTTATGGTATTGACTATGACGAAATATTTTCTCCTATGGCAATACTCAAGTTCATTCGGATCATGCTTGCGATAGCAGTATACCTGGACTATAAAGTCTGGCAAATAGATATGAAGACAGCTTTTCTAAATAGAGAGCTGAACGAAGAGGTGTATATGATACAACCTAAAGGATTCACATCCATAGATGAGTCCAAGGTGTGCAACTTTAGAGATCTATTTATGGATTAAAGCAAGCATCTTAGAGTTGGAATATACATTTTGATAAGGTAATCAAAATGTATGGTTTCATTAGGAATGGAAAGGAACCCTCCATATATAAGTAGGCTAATAGTTCAATAATTATATTTCTTGTGTTGTATATGGATGATATTCTCTTAATTGAAAATGATGTCCTTGCATTATAGGGAATAAAAGTATGGCTATCATCATAATTCTCTATGAAGGATCTGGGAGAAGCAGCCTACATCCTATGGATGAAGATCTATAGAGATAGATCTATGAGGCTGCTTGGGTTCTCCCAATCCACGTACATAGATACCATGCTGAAATGGTTCAGCATGAAAAATTTTAAGAAAGACTATCTTTCGATAGGCCATGGAATTTTTCTTTCAAAAGGAGATTGTCCGACAACTCCTTAAGAGAGAGCATATAAGTAGAGTTCCATATACTTCGACAGTGGGTTCTATTATATATATCATGACATGTACGAGATCAGACGTAGCATACTCACTAGGGGTAGTGAGTAGATACCAGTCTGATCCAGAAGAGAACCACTGAAAGGTCGTAAAGATCATTCTTAAGTATTTGAGAAATACTAAGGACCAGTGGCTTGTGTATGGTGAAACTGATTTAAAACTAGTAGAGTTTACCGACTCCAGCTTTCAGTCAAACCATAATAATAGCAAGAGTGTATCGGGTTATATTTTTATCCTGAATGGTGGAGCGATCTGCTGGAAAAATTTTAAGCAGCACATTATGGCAGACTCTGTTTGCGAAGCAAAATATATCGCGGCATTCGATGCTGCAAAGGAAGCTTTATGGTTGCGAAAGTTCATCAACAAGCTTGAAGTGGCACCCTCCCTTGATGGCCCTATCTTGTTATACTGTGACAATACTGGAATCATTGCTCAAGCCAAAGAGTCGAGATCCCATCAACGCACCAAGCATATTCTGCACCACATCACCTTATCTGAAAGATCATGGATTGAGGTAACATTGATCTTCAGAAGATCAACAGAAAGAAAATTCTAATTGATCCATTTACTAAAGCTCTTGGAATCAAAGAGTTTGATGATCACAAGTTGAAGATGGATATACGATACCCCACCAATTGACTTTAGTTCAAGTGGGAGTTGTTAGAAAATATGTCCTAAAGCCAATCGTCAGCCTGTTGACGAATGTGCTCATACTTGTAAATGTATAAAAATTTTTATTAATAAAAATTATTTGATATTTTTATTATAAATTCTTCATCTTTAAACTCCTATGTTGTAATGAAGTCCTTAGGACTATAATTAATTGACAAAGGAGGATTTGTCATTTAGTCCTTAAAAGTGTTCGCAACCAAATGATATGCTATTAATGAGATGATAGCAACATCGAGTATAGATTATTGTATGCCATATGAGTTGGTTGTCCTCTTAACCAAGGAGTATGGAGACACTATGATGGCATGCAGATGGAATGTAAGAGTACATTCGCATCAAACGTGATCATGTGTCGAGTACTCTACTGTCAAGAGTAGCTCATGAAGGGTATGGGTATAAGCATCCCTCAGACCTGAGACCACCACGGTGACTTGTAAGCAACTCACTATACTTTAGTATCAAACCATCTGAGTTTCTAACTCAATGACGGAAGGATGCTGGGTGCAGTCAAGTACTTATCAAGTCAATGTGTGAGTCAAGATGGAATTGACTCCTCTGAATTAGCAGGAGATAAGCATCAGTGTATTTTAATTTAGTAAAACCTTGGCCAGGATAATTTATGAGATAGATTTGAAAGGTTAAAATATAATGTGGTCGACTAAATTAGGATTGACAATTAAACCCTAGGTCACTTTGAGCATTAGGGTCAAAGAGATGAATTATATGATAAGCATACGTCAGTAGGTTCTAGGATATTGCTTTGCAATACTTCGACCTATCTGGTTGTTGGGTAACCATTACTAGATGGTTACATCGATTGGTATAGAAAATTATTCCTATACTACCGATTTAGGTTCGAACCTATGGGGTCACATGCATTAGAAGATTTTGTCAGATCTGATGGCTGAAGAGTCCAATTGGATTGTCACTCTGGTAATGAGTCCTACTGGGACTGAAACTCTAAAGAAAAATCCCACTAGGACTGAGACTCTACTATTAATAGAGAATTAATTAGTAATTAGATTACTAAGTGACTCAATTTGATTGAGTAAAAAGCTTTAGATCAAGTCTAATTGAATTAGATTCGGTTCAACTCAGATTGGGTTTGATATGATCAATCTTGATTACAAGAAAAAATTGATCCTGATTCGATCAGGGTTTTGACTCGGATAATTTCTATTTGGGTTAGAAATTTGATGAGATATCTAAATTTCTAATTGGATTAGATTCATTTCTATTAGTGGGTTCAATCTAAATTTGATTTGGATTAGAATCAGAATAAAAAATGAAGAGTCCTTATCAACTTGGACTCTATCCTTATCTCTTGCGCCACTCCTAAACCATGACAATTTCTTCATGCCTAATTGGATTTGGATTATGATTTTTGGCATCATGATAGAGGATTCAATAAAGATGGACAGCAATGATTTATGAGTCATAATCCTATCTCTTGCCTAATTTGAATGCGATCCGAATTAGAGATAAGATGAAAACAAAAAAAAATTCATATAAGGAAGGTTGTTAGTGCCATATTATTTTTTTTTTAATTTTTTTGAGGGTTCTTAGGCATGTGAGACACCAAAATTCTTCTCCACACCAAGGAGCTTTTTCTGGAATTTTTTGGGATGCCAAAAGGTGTTTGGCATAGACTCTTGGGTGCCCTCTTTCTTGGATTAAAAACCCGAGACCTTGCCTATAAAAAGAGGTCCCCTCTTCGTGGCACCATGCATCAATTTTCTTGCTAGTTTCTATTATTTTAGATCTCTTCTCCTCCTCTCTTCCTCCTCCAAATCTTCTCTTACTTTGGAGTGTCCAAGGTGCTTGAAGAAGAAGGAAGAGATCAGCCATCGAAGTTGCTTGCAGGCTAGCACCTCCAAGTTCTTGATCTGTACCAATCTTCATGTAGATTTTTTGTAGAGGTCAGATGACTTTTATGGCTGTGAGTGACCTAAGGAACATCTTCTCCAAGCATTGGACCAGAGAAAATCAAGATCTAATTGGTTCGATAATTGTTTCTAGCCTGTCTTGATCATGTTGTTAGATCTAATAGTTAGATCTAAGATTTCAGCATCGATGAGATCAATATGTGTTTATATTTTCAGATCTAAAGTGCATGTTTTTTATATCATAGATCATGATATGGTAGTCTAAGATTAGATCTTGTGCATATAATTAAGAATAAATTATTTAATCTTTCCTTTCTGCTGCATAAAAATTTTAAAATTATTTGCATAGCACTACCGTATATTTCCTTCGCCTCCTTCCTCTCTCTTTATCTCACTATTTGTTGGAATTCTTTGTTTTTCACTTCTAAAGTGTAAAGTACATCTTAATTATTTTTACTTTATTAGAGGCTAAATATTTCATTGGGTATATGAAATATATATATATATGATATTTCAAAAAAAAGTATGAAATAATAAATAAAATTTATAAAATATTTTCTTTACTTGTAGATTATCATACAATATTTTAATGATAGTTACTTGCTCATAATTAATGTTCTACATAAACTAGTAGTTGCTTATTTTGATAGCTACTTTTTTGATTATGGACTATATTTGATGTTGAATCTTATACTAATATAGAAAAATGACATTCTCTATTAGATCCTTTCATATTATTAGCTTGTATGTTTGTTATTAGTGTACAATATATTGAGAATGCTTATAATCTCCTAATATTATGTCATTTTGGCCTACAAAAGTAGTAAACTAGTTTCAACATTTTTATCATTTATGCATTAAGTAGAGACTCTTTGATTATGAGAATCCACTCATAATTTAATTCATTAGAGAGTAGATAGTTGGATCTTAGAATTTTGATTCGTTGGATAAGAATTATATTATATACTATACTCTTTGATTGTGTTTTACTTTCTTACCATAATCTATATTAGCCAATGTCTATTATTTGTGTGATATGGAAAGGAATCATATGTAATAATTTTTTAATTGCATTGCTTAAATAATAACAAAATTTATTCAAAAAATATTATTTTGGGAAAGAAAGTAAGCAACTACTTTTATCAGTATTGTTTGATAAAATCATTTAAATATTATCAATCAAGTTGGAATATGAGATTTACTAATTATAAGATCTTTTAACATTCCATGATTATATTTATATTTGTGTAAATGATAAATAATAAACTTTTAGCATGAGCTGTAGTTTAAGATGCCTCAAATGCATGTTGGACTAGATTATAGTGATAAATTTTGAAGTTTAAAAATAATTTGTTTGGCTATATCTTTGATTTTTAAGTACTGTATTTATCATGCCCCCGACCCATGATCGTGAGTCTAGTGGTCAGGACAACCACCACATACTCATAGAGAACTCTCTTCATAAGCATACAAGATATTTTAAACATAATATCAATACATCACAGCATAATTCATAATAAGTTAAGATCAAAATTTGACTAAATAGAATCAACTTTAATCTCTCACAAAATTTCAACAATATTAAAAGGATTTTATATTAATTTACCTCAAATAATAATCTAATAAAATATATAATAAATCTATGTTGTCAACTCTTGCTACTAACTCACTCTCAAGTAGTAACCCATGTCTGCAATTAAGAAACTGAATCTGAAAAGAAAGAAAGAGGTAATGAACTTGATAGCCCAGTAAATAATAAATATCTTAACTAGATATCTTAGATATATTCATAATATATACTATTTGAAACTAAATATCATAAATAAATATAAGAACAGATTCTATACTAATTTAATGTAAATCAAATCTTTTCAAATATTTATATATATATACACATAATTATAAATATGATTCGAAATAAATTACATATAACTCAATAGCCTAAACTATGACCACACTTATCCCTATGGAAGAATCAGAATAGAAATAGTGAGCTCAAATAGAGTACCAATGTAGAACTCCTATTGATAGAGTCCATAATCCAATGCATATTCTCCATTAGTAGGGTCCAGAATCTAATGCACAATCTCTATTGGTAAAATCCAAAGTATCAATACATAACCCTCATTGGCAGAATCCAAAACATAGTTAGGCTGAGAGTATAAAATCTGATCAGTATCAAAGTACTTTTGCAATATATCATATATATATCATACATTTATTCAACATATACGTATTCCATCAATAACTATAATATTCTAGAAATTACTTTCTATTTAAAATATAATTTTATAAATCATGCATAATTTCTAAGATCAATTATTTATTTTTAAAATAAATTATGAAATATCTTAAAAATATGGTTCATTATTTATCTCTGTAGAACACTGAACAGATGGTTTCCATCAATCTTCAAAGCATCCTTTAAAATTTATTATTCAAAATATATTCTTCTATCAGTTTTAAACCATTACTAATAAAAATCTTAAATTTCAACACCCTCACAAGACTAACAAAAGCAGCATCATCCAAGGTCTTAGTTGGTCCAATCAAGGTAGTTTTATCAAATCATCACTAGAATGGGAAACAGATAGTTCAAAAAAGATCAATGGTAATCAAAGCTATTAGCACTCGATAAAAGTCAAATGGGGGTTGGTACAACAATTGGCAATCAAAAATCAATTTGATCGAGTAGCTTCACCTAATCGAGGTCGCTTGAAATATAATGATTTAATAGAGATTAATAAGGATCAAATCTTATAATACTTAATAAAGGCTCGGATGGTATAGGCATATTGTTTGACTATTAGAGTGTTTTAAAATTTCCCAACTAGAATTAACTCAGATTCAAAAAAATAGATCAGGTTCATTGATTTCATAAATCGTATAAAGAGAGAATATTAGAAGAGAAAAATATATAAGATGGAATAAGACTAATCAGACGACACTGCTCGACAATCTGATCGATTGAATCAAGATAATTTAATCAAATCATGATTGAACTAATGGTGTCTGAGTTTGACCAAGGTGGGTGTTGGCACACTATCTATTGACCATGGATTAGGACTCGCTTTGCTAAGATTAGATCATAATCATCGAAAGAGAATCTTTTACTATATCAATCATATAGAGAGGAATCCATGAAGAGAGAGAAATGCTCTAGAGAGATAAAAAATGTAGAGAGAGTGAAACTTTCTAAAGAGAGAGTGGGATTCAAGCTCGATGAAGGAAGAGAGGGAAGAGAGAAACTCTATCTCTTTGTTTCTTTTTTTCCTTTTTTCCTTTTTTTCTCTTTTTCCTCTTTTTTTCCTTCTTCTTCTCTTCTTTAATGGAACAGGGGATCCTTTTATCCTCTTGTTCCCGAAGTATGGGAGGTCACCTCCCAACTAGCAATGCTCATGGTCGGAAGAGCCGGCTACGGCAAAGACCAACCACCAAGGTCCGATCGTTGGAGGTGGCAAACGATGGTGAAGAAAATAAAAGAAAATATAGGAAAAATTAAAAAAGATTTAGAAGCTTGTTTTCCAAGAATATCCGATGATAGCCAACCAGAATCCATGACTCAACAACTAAGGAAGAAAGGGAGGAGAGTTAATGAATAATTTTTGGCTTTGTACCTACTTTTTTGATGATTATTGGGCCAAAATTTGGCAGCATATGGTGAAGAACATCCAAAGAAGAAGAAGAAAGGAATTATGGATTTTTCGATGATGATCACCAGTGGTGCTTGATGGGGTTTGGGATTGTTGATGAGGAAATCAAGGTGAACTTGGGAGGCCGTAAATAGAGCTAGGAGGGCTTGGAATCTGGCTCAAGGTCAAAATTCATCCAACAACTTTGGGAAGAAGAGTCCTCTTTGGACTCATGCCTCCCCTATTTCCACATATTTTCCAGCATGTGTGGCACATGCTGGCTATTTTATTTTATTTTTGGCTGTTTTCTTAGTGTTGGGTTGGGGCAAATGGGTTGGGACTGATTAGACTGAGTATTACATTCTGTCCCCTAAAAAAAAAATTTGTTCTTGAAATTTTTCTTGCTTATGCTTTTAAATGTTGTGATCTATAGTTCTAATCTCATCCTATAACTTTTCAATATTCTAATTCTTGATGCAATTTTTCATCATTAATTCATTTCATAAGGAAAAGGTTAATATCACAAAAGTTGATCTAAATTAGAATCATTCATTTGTAATAATCGAAATCAATATCTTACTTCTAGATAAGGATATTTAAGTTTCTCACCAAAAATATCAACTACTCTTTAACTTAATTGATCTTATCACAAGATCATGAACAAACTTTGATATACTCTCAGTAGATAAACATTCAAGTATAAAATCTAAAATCGATAAATAATCTCATATTCTTTTAATAGATAGAGAAGCATAAGTTCAACCTTAGAGGAAAAAGAAATCCTCCTGTATATATTTCAACTCCAAGATCAAAAATCAAAAGTCCACTAACCAAGACCCAAGATGCTAAATATTTTTCTTAGCATAGTAGGTAGGAGTCCTACTTGTGAAAATCACATAGCGACACCAAAGTAATCTAGAATCAAAAATATTATCTTTTCCATTATTGATGAACTTCTTCTACAAGGAATATCAAATCATATCTTTTATTATAAATTTTTAACTTAAAGAATCAATAATTCTGACTAGCAAAAAATAATCCAGATCACGAAGCTTCTGCTACGCACTCTGATCTAAACCATCAAAATTTTTTAGATTCATAAAATAATTTTGATCGAAATATTACTCTATAATATAGATAGAAAAAATCTAAAATTTTAAATTTCAATCTATGCCAAAGATGAACTTTTGATTCTCATCCCTAATTATCTCTAGAGCACAACCATCTTGATTAACCCTTGAGTCAAATATCACATTCAAACCATCATATAAATTTACTATAATCTAATATGAATCAAAGCTTTATTTTTGCATAATTCAAATAGACAATTATAAAATAAAATCTTGTAAGCATAATCAATAAGAAAAATCTTTAAAATATATAAGTAAAACCAACTCCATTATCTTTTTTAGAGTTTCTTCCATCGAGATCTTTGATATCTATCAAAATCTTTACATTATAATCATACAAGCCTCTTTAAATCAAATTTCCATGCAATATAAGCTTTTATCAAGGACCTCAATAACAAAGGTAAAAGAACTCTAAATCAGTTCATAAATCAAAATTTTAAATTATAATTTCACATATATCCCAAAATCTTGAATAGATATAAATAGGATCTTTTATCTTGATCCAAATATAGCAACCAAGTTTTCACTGGCAACCTCAACAACAATAATAGAAGATCTTTCGATCAACTTTGATATATAATGTTTGAATTTAAGTTTCATATTTACCTCATAGTCTCCGATAGACATAAATAAGATTTATTGGGGCTGCCATTGATCTTTAACTTTTGATGATTAGATTAATTTAATTGAGTACCTATTCTGATATCAATTATTTTTCAAACTCCACAACCCAAGAGAGAGGATGAATTAGGTTTTGTAAAAATAAAAAATTTACTTTAAAATAATATATGCCCAAACACTATTTGAATGGTGTATGTGAAGGGGTAAGCAAGAAAATTTAAACTGCTGCAGAAATAACAAGGTAAGTAAAACATTCACAACTATAAATATATAAAATTTATAGTAGTTTGGTGCCAAACTCAGTACCTATGTCCACTTTTCTTGTAAATTGCTTGAAAATTCTAGTGATAACCTCTTCTAGATTATAGTTTGATTATTTTTATAAGTTCATAATTTAATTCAGTTGATTTTTACTAGCTTACCAGCCAAAACTTTATAATCAATTATTTTCTTTTGACTCACTATTAATTCGATTGATTTTTTTGGAGATACCAATCAGAATCAACACCGTCCAATTTACAAAGGTTGGACCTATTAGAAAATTGAGTTTTCATGTATACAGATTTTAAAATAATAATGTAGCAAAAAAATCAGATTAAAACTCCTTTTAATCTAATTAGCATGCATCAGATCAAATCAACAAAATACTTAAATAAGATCCTTCATATGAGAGATAAGATTTAGAGATCTAAAAATATAAAATATTAGGAATAAGATCCGATCTTATACCTTTGCGTGGATAGTTCTTCACCACGATCTTATACCTTTGCATGGATATCTTTGAGATTTTTTAAAGCCGCACATGTGTCCGATCTCTACAGGTATCCACATAGGACTAATCTCAATTAGGAGCATCCAAAACCACCAAGGTGCTAGTTCCTTGCAAGTTTCTCTCCTTCAATAATTGGATCTATCTTCTTCTTTCCACCTTTTCCCTTTGCAAGAGATTCAAGAAAGAAGACAAGAGGATGAAGATGGAGAAGATGTGTGAACACCTTTATGTGAAAGAGGAGGAAGAAGAAGAGAGGTAAAGGTCCTCTTTTTTCTCTCTATGGCATCAAGAAGAGGGGGCACAGAAGAATATTTTCTTTCTTCTGCGTCCATGAATTCCTATTAACCACTCGCTCTCTCACGAGAAAAAACTTTCTTTTTAATGTCTCATACCCACCCTTATTTGATCAGCCCAAAATTTTTTTCTTTTCAAGTTTGAATCAAATTCAAACCTTAAAAGCTAGATAAGAAAAGATGGATAAGATGGAGTGGAGAGAGATTCCCGGGGGCCCAACACTTGGGATGCATGTCCCAACCTTTTTCACGCATGCAAGAAGAGGAGGCTCGCTCTCTTGTGTGCTCCTTCCTTTCTCTTAGATGTGGATAAGGTAAGAGAGTCCCAGTCCAATGGGACTCTAAAATCCTAGCCTAATTCAAATCCAATTCGAATCTAATTCGAGTCACATCCAGTTAGGAATTAAATCCCAATCCTATTTGGATTAGAAAACCCAATAAATCAAATCCAATCAGATTAAATCTGATTTAGTTCAACCCTAATTTGATCAAATCAAATTACATAGCAATAATTGTAATTAAGTCCTCCTCTAACTCACTAACTTTTAGTAAGTTCTCTCTTGTAACTTTTACAAATTAGTCCTAGCATCAATCATATTGATACTTGGATCCAACTATGATTCAAAATCATGAATCATTTATTTAATCAAGTCAAAATTTCTATTATGTATGACCCCATAGATTCTATTCTGTTTAGTAGTAAGATATACTGTGAGCTCCATCAACAGTATCATTAAAATCCTTTCTAATGGGTTGGAACAATTTTAACTCTCCTCAATCAAGATCATCGATCTCAAGATGGTCCTTATGAGTCTCACAATCCACCAGTGATACCTAGTATCATGTAGTGGCAATCCAGCAGAATAGAGAGAATGAACCTCTAAGTGTAGTTAACGTATGATTCAATTTTTTTATCATGAGTCCCGATAAGAGAGAGGTTATTAAAAACTCATCAAATCTCGTCATCTATCATATGTAAGATTTAATCAACTCGAGTTTAAATTGTAAAATCTCATAAAAATCTTTTTCTATTAATCACATTGCCGTAGTCATGATCTTAAGAACTCAGCTTCATAAATCATATAAGACTACTCTTCTACTAAGATCGATAGATCCCATCTAAATGCACATCCTACTCCTACAATGAACTTACTGTAGCCAACATATACCGTAAGGATATATGGATAGAAGGCCAAGTATTTATACAGTCAAACTATAGCAACCTCACTATGAATAGTTGAGGCACTGCAAGTCAAAGAACTACTCATAATACTGTAGCATCAAAAAAGTCATTGATGAGTGAGTAGACATCCAAATGACTTCTCGTTGTTGGTCATGCTCAGTATCATTGTTCTCTAACAACCATCTGCACTCTCACTCCAGTATCCCACACTATAAACTCCAGACTCATCTATCCAAGTAATCCATGCACCAATCTCATCAGATCGATCACCATCTCCATGATGATCCATCGATCGGGGATAATTTAAAAATTAACTATTAATGACACATACCTCAAATTCTCAGTTCTTGAGAATATGCATCATCATCTTATTAATTTTTTAGATGATTCAAGGAAATATAATACAAGAATAGAATAAAAATTATCTATTTTATTAATAAATAAATAAATTAAGTATAAAATTATATCCTAGAAAGAATATAATGTATCAATCGGATTGATTTCTAGGGCATACATCTAACAATCTCCCACTTGCACTAAAGTCAATCCGCCACAAACATAAGTTCCATCTTCTTAAGGTGGGCTTCAGTTTACTACTGGCTAAGCGACTTAGTCGGTGGATCTACCTTGTTGTCCATGGAGTTTACTCTGTGCACCTTAACATATTTTTTCTCGAGGTAGTCGCATATGATGTGAAATCACCGTTCGTGTGTTTGAACTTTTAATGAGACCTTGGCTCCTAAGCAAGAACTATGGTGTCGTTATTATCATAGTACAGTGTGATGATATTTAATGACATAACATCAAGTTCTGCAATAAATTTTTTATACTAGAAGGCTTTCTTTGCAGCTTCTGAGGTAGCGATATACTCAACTTCCATAGTTGAGTCTGCAATGATCGATTATTTGAAACTCTTCCAACTTGTTGAACCACCATTGCACAAGAACATACATCCTGATGTAGACTTTCTATCATCAAGATCAGACATAAAGTCTGAGCCAGTGTATCCTTCAACCCGCAACTTAAATCATCTTCTAAAAATTAAGAATAAATCTTTAGTCCTTCTCAAGTACTTAAAGATATTTTTCATAGCTATCCAGTGCTCTTTGCCTGGATTCGACTGATATCTACTCATGACACTCATAGCAAGGGCTATATCAGAACATGTACATAATATGGCATACATGAGGTTGCCTATAGCTATAGCATATGAGATCTTACTCATATGCTAAATCTCCTTTAATGTACTAGGACACATTTTCTTGAAGAGATGAATACCATGTCTAAGGGGTAGAAGTCTGCTCTTGGAGTTTTTCATGCTGATCTCTTCAGCACCTTTTCTATGTATATTTTCTATGAAAGGCTAAGCATCTTTTTAGATCTATCTCTATAGACCTTTATTCTCAAAATATAGTATGCTTTTCCAAATTTTTTCATGGAGAATTCATTGAACAATCATCTCTTGATCGAAGTCAGCATGAGAATATCATTCCCAATAAGGAGAATATCGTCCATGCACTGTATGAAGAATGTAACAGCACTCCCACTAACTTTCTTGTAAACACAAGATTCCTTCTTGTTCTTAATGAAATCAAGCAATTTGATTGCATCATTGAAATGACTGTTCCAACCTCGAGATGCTTGCTTTTAATCTATATATGGATCTATACAGCTTGCAGACTTTATGATCTCCATCACTGAAAGTAAAACTCAAAGACTGCTCCATATAGATATCTTCCTTAAGATATTCATTCAGGAATGTAGTTTTCACATCCATTTACCATATCTCATAATCATAAAAAGTTGCAATAGCAAGTAGTGTGTGGATGGATTTTAGCATTGTTAAGACTGTTGTGCACCTGTGTGGACCTGAGGAGACCTACGACAAAGCCCTCTGTAAAAGTCTATGGCAATCTGGACTCTTTATGGTCAGCAAACTTCATGCTCTAGATCACTGCGCACCTTGAACCCTGTGTAGCGACCTAGTTTGCGTTCCTTTTGCTTCCAGAGACTTGGGATGTAGCTTCAGATCTGATCTTTCACCTCCAACATCCTAAGAACTAAAGCTTGGAGAGTGATACATTTGGGCTATCAGATCTTGGCCTGAACCATTGATGAGGAGTCTTTATTAGACTAGGACTTTATAGCAGCATCTCCAAACTGCAACCTTCATCTCGTGCGCTCCATCTTGGCCCCTACATACCTCTGATCTAAACCAAATCAGAACCCAAACCTTCTCATGAGATCACCTGCTCGTCCTCCTAGAAATTAGGATATTAGGGCATCAAAGAACTAAAGCTATACCACATAAGAGAGAGAGTCCAAAATTGGGCAGCATCTTGCATCCGCAGCCTTTATGTTCTACATCTTGTTCTTTTTCTCCCAAAACCCTATTGATACCAGATCTGAAACCCTTTGTTCCATATCTGAAAATATCCTCCTTCAAGCCCCCAACCAGCAGAGAAAAGGAGGCATGGAGACCTAGGAGATGGCGGCACAAAAGGTGATGGGGCACATCCCTCCTCCTAACCCTAGGGTATCCAGGGTTTGAGGGAGGCGCCCCCCTACTCTAGGGTTTCTTTCTTGCTGCCTAGGGTGGTGTGCAAACTAGAGAGAGAAAGGTTAAGGAAGAAAAGGATTTCTTTTATTCCACACCAAAATCCTAGTACAACCTATGTATATACATACATTGTTGGTGAACTTAGGCGATTTCATGTATGTATTTTGAATTTTTTTCAAATAAATTACAGTGAAAGATAATTAGATTAATCAAATTAATCTAACATACATATGATCTAATTATCAAATCAACCTACTCTAGGATCTATGACATGATATGTTGCATATAAAATCTGAAAAATACAGAAGATAAAATCTGCATGCATGGATGTAAGCAGTAGATCACATCTACTCTTAATCTAAGTTCAGAACTTGATACCTGAGCACGGATCAATGATCATCACTGCTGAGAGACATGATAAGGATAATCTTTGCTAGTTGCTCATAGCCGCATATGCGTCCGACCTCTACAGGAAGTCTACTCGAAGTCTCGATCTGATCGATCTTCTCGGGAGTACTAGCTCACGCGAAGATCTTCTTCTTGACTGATCTGGATTCTTTCTTCAAATCTTCAGAATCTTTCTAAAAATTGAAGATGGACTTCTGGAGGAAAAGAAGAGGTGGAAGAAAGATGGAGAAGAAACTATTTTCTCTCTTATTTTTCTCTCTTCCCAAACCCTGAGGTAGAAACCCTAGAAGACTAGATTTTGCACACACCCCAAGAGAGAGGACTCTCCTCCTCTTTTTCATGCCAAGAACTACACCCCAAAGCCCCTCAATGTAGAGAACTCCTTCTTTAGTCTCTTACACATACAAAAGTGAGAAATAGACCCCTTTTTATTGATGTGTAATAGGGTTAGGTGAAGAGTCCTAAGGATATTGGACTCTTCAAGATATGTCGCACCTTCTCCCAATTCCATTCCAAAACATACCCAAAAAAATATGGGATGCCCCTTCCCATATTTTTCTCTAATTTTTCACAAAAAATCTTCTTAAAATGTCACACACATAAGGAGAAAAAAATAAGTTGGCGTGTGAAGCGATTTGGATAAGAACAGATTCTCTTGATAAGGAATGTTTTGAAATTCAATTTCAAAATCTTTCTTTTATCAAAACCAAATTAGATTTGGATGTGAGAAAGGGAGGGAGAAGACCTCTTTGACATGAAAAAATCTCAAGCAAAAATCTCTTGATCATGGAGAAAGTTGGCATCAAAGTGGGAGGCACATGGGAAGGAAGAGTCCAATCCTATATGGACTCTAGGTTTTCTTATATGAATCCAAACCAAATCATATCTAGTTTAGCCCAAATAAAATAGATGAAACTCAACCTAATTAGGTTTATAAATTTTTAATCAAATTTTAATCAAATTAAGAATTGATTGAAGTAAAATCTTGATCAAATCAAAGATAATTTTTCCTTAACGATTAGGTCATCTCATAACCTAATCGGATCAAACCTAATTAAATCTAATTCAATTAGATTTTATTTAATTCTCTTTGCACAATCAAATTGACTAATCAATAATATAATTGCTAATTAATTCTTCATTAATTCACTAACACTTAGTGAATAAATTTATTATAATTTTTGCACAAGGTTAATCATCAATCGAATTGATAATTAAGCCCTTAAACGATTCTCAATCATTCATCAGCCACATGATCAGTCAGAAATTTTTTTTGAGTGTGATCCCATAGGTTTGAATCTAAGTCGATAGTACAGAAATAAATTTTTAAACCAATCGATGTAACCATCTAGCAATGGTGACCCGACATCTAGATAGGTCGAATGATGGTGAAGCAACATTCAAGAACCTATTGGCACATGGTTATCGTATAATTCATCATTTTGATCCTAATGCTCAAGGACGATCTATGATTTAACTGTCAATCCTAGATAAGTCATCCATATTGTATTTCAATCTTTCAAATCAATCATATGGATTATCCGGGCTCAGATTTTGCTAAATTAAAATACATTGATACATCAACTCCTACTAATTCGGAGGGGTCAATCCCATCTTAACTCACGCACCGACTTGACAAGTACTTAACTGCACCCAAAAATCTTTCATTACTGAATTAGAAACTCAATTAGTCTGGTATTAAAGTACAGTGAGTTGCTTGCAAATCACCGTGGTGACACAGATCAGAGAGACACTTATATCCATACCCTTCACGAGCTATCCTTGATAGCAGAGTGCTCCGTAATTGGTCACGTTCAGTGATGATGTACTCCTACATCTCACCTGCATGTCATACTAGTGTCTGTATACTATTTGGTTACGAGGACAACCAACACATATGACACACAATGACCTACACTTGATATCGCTATCGTCCTAGTAATAGTATATCGTTTGATCGCAAACCAGTTTAAAGACTATGTGATAAATCCTCCTTTATTGATCAAAGTAGTCCTAAAGACTTCATCACAATATAGAAGTTCGTTAGAAGATGTAATCTTGTAATGAAAAAGATCAAATAACTTTTATTATTTATCAATTCATATACATTTATAATTAGCACAATCGTCAAACGATTAGTTTAGGACATATTTTTTAACAATTTTCACTTGGACTAAAGTCAATCAGTATAGTATCATATATCCATCTTTGATGTATCATCTCAGAACTTCTAGATATCGAGGCTTTAATAAATGGGTTGGTCAAGTTCTCCTTTCCGTCGATCTTCTAAAGATTGACGTCACCTTAACAGATTTTTTGAATAAGATGGTAGTGATGCAAAATGCTTGGTATGCTAATGGGACTTCGGCTCCTTGACATGAGCTATGACTTCAGTGCTGTACAATACAGCAGAATCATCATCGGAGGGTGCCACTCCTAGCTTGTCAATAAATTTATACAATCACATAGCTTCCTTACAAGCATCGAATGCTGCAATACATTCTGTCTCGTAATTTAAATTTGGCTATATTGGTCTGCTTGAAACCTTTCCAGCAGATTGCTCTATTATTTAGGATAAGGATGTATTCCGACACGTTCTTGCCATTATTATATCTAACTAAAAATTGAAATCATACTCTACAAGTTTTAAGTCAGATTCTCCATAATCGAATCACCAATCCTTAGTATTTCTCAAATACTTAAGAATGACCTTCCAATGATTCTCATCCAGATTTTGCAGGTATCCACTCACTATCCTAGTGAGTATACCATATCTGATCTCGTACATAGTGTATATGATGGAATAAATTCTACTCATAAATACTCTATGTACGTAGATAGAGATAATCTAAGCAGCCTCTTAAATCTATCTCTATAGATCTTCATCTCTAGGATGAGGGATGCTTTTCTCAAGTCCTTTCTGGAGAACAATAATAATAGCAAAACTTTTATTCCCTATAATGTAAGGAATGTCATTTCCGATTAAAAAAATTTCATTCACATACAAAATAAGAAATACACTCACAGAACTATTAACCCATTTGTATTTGCAGGATTCTTCTTCGTTCTTAATGAAGCTATACATTTTGATCACTTATCAAAATGCACGTTCCAACTCTGAAATATTTAGCATTGCCAATAGAGAAAATATCTTGTTATTGTCAATACCATAATGTTGATGATATCCTTAAGCAACCAAATGAGCTTTGTAGGTCTCTACCTTCTCGTCTGTGCTCTCTGATCCTATTGAAAATCCACTTACACTCTATGAATTTTACTCTTTCAAGTGGATCAACGAGTGTTCATACATTGTTGACCTTCATAGACTCCATTTCGGACTCTATGGCTCCAAACCACTAATCAGAGTCGGACTTCTGTATGACATCCATGTAGGTGATCAAATCTTTGTTGTGCTCATCGAGTTCAACAGGATCATATCCCAAAATAAGAAATCGAAGTATCTATCCGACAGATGCGGTACATTACCAGATCTCCTTAATGGTGCTTTTACAATAGGTTTCAGGTTTGATCTAATCAAATCCAGTTCTATGTGTTCACTAGATTATATCGGTTCTTCTACCTATCGAACTTCATAAATTTTACATTAGAGGCATCAGTTTTTTTACCAAGATACTTCTTTTTCAAAAAAAAATATCGAACAACTCTTATTCTTTAGCAAGATAGAAGTTATATCTCTTAAATTCTTTAAGATTATCCTACAAAATAATACATATAGGACTGAGATCCAAACTAATCGATCTACAAATATTTGACATAAAATAAACACTCCCAAACCCTAAGGTAAAAAAGTATCGACTTATGCCTAGTCCATATCTCATATGAAGTTATTGCAACTGATTAATTTGGATTCCAGTTCAGAACATGACAAGTAGTCTCATTAGCATAACCCTAAAAGGAGACTAGCAAACTTATAAACCCCATCATGGATCAAACTATGTCTAACAAAGTCAACTCAATAAGAGAGAATCCTATCCTTTTTTAGATATGTTAAAAACTCATCGAAAAGGCATTCTCCTCCTTGGTCTAACCGAAGAGTTTCAATGCTCTTCTCAGTTCATTTTTCTATCTTATTATGAAATTATTTAAATATTTTAAATAATCTAAATTTATGATAAATATGTTCATAGATCTAATACATCAATATGTATCAGACTCAAAATATCATTGGCTTATTCATCTTTTTCAGCAAAAGGTGATTCGGTCATCTTACTAAAAAGATAGGATTGACAAGTTGACATGATTCACAATCATTGATTTCAAAAATTATCTCTTGTTGATCCTATTCTTGTTTATATGATCGAGCCTTAATTGCCAAAAGTAGACTTCCATGACATTATCTACTTTAGGATTTGTTTAGTTATGTACATTACACTAGTAGGCTGTAACTATTTATAAACATCATTTCTCAGTTGTCCACATGATTTTGACATCATTCATAATGATATCACAAAAATCATTAGATAATAGTGACAATCACTAAAATGATATCGTTAAAATTGAAAATAGACTCAACGATTCTTAAAACCAAGATTGGAATATAACTTTCATCTCTAATATTTAGGAATCTCTTACTATTTTCAAACTTTCTAGTAACCTAAAGTCATTGCAATATGTTGGTGCAAAAATCCGATTGTGCCGGAGAAGCCGGAGTGGGGGGAGTCGCGGTCGCCGTCGGGACCTGCAAAAGAAGTCTAAACCGGAGGTGGGGTTGCTCTGGCAAGACCCTCCGACGCTCAAGTCAGTTCTCTGCCTCAACAAGATTGGAGTGCTCGAACGGAAATTTTAGCAGAGTTTCTAGGTAAAAATGAGAGCTCGAGAATAACGTATCTGGGCCCCCCTTTTATAGGCGAAAGGGGGCAGCAGACTGATAGCGATATCCGTAACCGTCTGGCAGTGGGCTGCCTAGAGTCAGGCGGAGTTTGTTGCGAAGAGCAGTGGAGTGGGATCGTGGCCACCGCCGGGACATGCCACGTGGGATCTGTTGCGGGTAGTGGAACGGCGTCCGTTGTCGCGACTTGTCAGGAGGTGGGAGGAATCGTGCGGTATCCGTCGTAGGGAGTGAGCAGCATCGTGGTCATTATGGCGATCCGCCAGGGAGTGATGGAGCCGCGCAAAATCCGTCGCAGGGGGTGGAGTAGTGTGGTGGCCGTTACTGCGGCCTGCCAGGGAGTGATGGAGCCACGCAGAATCTGTTGCAGGAGGTGGAGCAGGGTCGTGGCTATTGTTGCGGCCCGCCAGAGGGCCCAGGCCTATCGGCCGAGGTTCGACTGGAGTGTCTGGCGAAGAGAGGTGGCTAGCCACCTGTCTGAGTAGGGCTCGGAGTCCGACTCCCGTAGGAGTCCGGACGAAGTTCACCGGCAGTCAAAGTCGGGGACAAAGCCCGGCGCCAGTAGGGGTTCGGACGGAGTTTACCTGCGATTAAAGTCAGGGGCGAAGTCCGGCTCCCTTAAGAGTCCAGACGATGTTTACCTGTAAGTGAAGTCCTGGGTGGAGCACGGCTCCCGTAGGAGTCTGGGCGAAGCCTGCCTGCAGTCGAGGTCGAGGACGGAGCCCGACTTCCATGGGAGTCTGAGCGAAGCCTCCCAGCAGTTGAGGTTGGGGACGAAGTCCGGCTCCCGTAGGAGTCTGGACAAAGTCTGTCTGTAGCTAGAGTCGGAGACGAGATCTGGCTCCCGTAGGAGTCCGATCGAAGTCCACCTACAATTAAGGTCAGGGATGAAGTCCGGCTCCAGTAGGAGTCTGGACGGAGTTTACCTGTAAGTGAAGTCGTGGGCGGAGCTCGGCTCCCATAGGAGTCCGGGCGAAGCCTTCCCGCAGTCGAGGTCGAGGATGGAGCCCAGCTCCCATGGGAGTCCGGGCGAAGCCTTCTAGCAGTTGAGGTTAGGGGCGAAGTTCGGCTCCCGTAGGAGTCCGGACGAAGTTTGCCTGTGGCTGGAGTCGGAGACGAGATCTGGCTCCCGTAGGAGTCCGATCGAAGTCCACCTGCAATCAAGGTCAGGGACGAGTCCGGCTCCCATAGGAGTCCGGATGGAGTTTACCTGTAAGTGAAGTCATGGGCGGAGCCCAGCTCCCATAGGAGTCTGGGCGAAGCCTTCCCGCAGTCGAGGTCGAGGACGGAGCCCGGCTCCCATGGGAGTCCGGGCGAAGCCTCCCAGCAGTTGAGATTGGGGGCGAAGTCCGGCTCCCGTAGGAGTCCGGACGAGGCCTGCCTGTGGCTGGAGTCGGAGACGAGATCTGGCTCCCGTAGGAGTCCGGTCGAAGTCCACCTGCAATCAAGGTCAGGGATGAAGTCTGGCTCCCATAGGAGTCCGGACGGAGTTTACCTGTAAGTGAAGTCGTGGGCGGAGCCCGGCTCCCATAGGAGTCCGGGCGAAGCCTTCCCACAGTCGAGGTCGAGGATGGAGCCCGACTCCCATGGGAGTCCGGGCGAAGCGTCCCAGCAGTTGAGGTTGGGGACGAAGTCCGGCTCCCGTAGGAGTCCGGACGAAGTCTGCCTGTAGCTGGAGTCAGAGACGAGATCTGGCTCTCGTAGGAGTCCGGACATCGTGAAAAATCTGGTCGGCGCTGGCGGGGTCCTGCTCGTCAGCAAAACTTGGGAGTGTAGCGGAGGCTCGGCCGTCTGGGAGGTTTGAAGAGACGTTGCAGGAGGTCGAAAGTCAGTTGGATCCCCGGAGGGTCACTCCCATCACAAACTTCGGCTGGGGGGTATTTTATACCCAACACCAGTCCCTCTACTTTCGAGTTCGAATTTCGAATGAAGGAAGTACAGAAAAATTTTTGCAGCCGAAGTTATCCCCTTGAATCCCGTGTACGATCGCCCCCAGATATTTTGGCATTAAATGCGTGCGTGCTGGAGTCTTTTCGAATCGGGGCGACTCACAGGGATCCTTCGAAATTTTTGCTGGTACGTTGGCCCGGGTACGGTACAGTAATGGCTTCGTTAGCTGTCAGCCGCTTTTAGCCGCCTGCCGAGGCGAATGGGACACGCGTCGAGCGCGGGTCGGCCCAAGGGATTCGCGATCATTATGGCGTCGGATCTCAGGGTCTATTTAAACCCGCCTTTCCGCCTGAAAGTTCTATCGGTATCCGTCTTTTCTTCAAGAGCCTTGACCCCCCTTGGTGTCTTCTTTGGCCCTAGGCATCTTTCGAGTCATCCCTGTCCTCGCCCTTCTGCATCCTCCAGAGCGATCTAGGTTAGTCCCAGGACCTTCATTTTTCTTCTTGCCTCTTAGAGGCCTTTTCTCCTCCATTTTCTTCTGTTGTATTCCTCCGATTTGGTCTCCCGCAACCTCTCATCCTTTATCCCATCTGATTTTTCTGAGATCTTTAGAGTCTTCATTTGAAGTCATTCGAAATATCTTCCGGCACCTCCACCTCTAGCGGTTCAGGGTGTTCTTCCGCCTCAGCCCCCCAGGACCCCCATTCTGTAGACGAACCCACATTTGGGATTGGGCTTCGCCCAGTTTTTACGTCGAGTGCCATTCCCTGCTCCCTGACTCTGGATGAACTCCTACTGATAAGGGTTCAGTACGGAGTTCCTCCGGAGTACGACCTGGAGCTTCCTGGCCCCTCCGACCGGGCTAGCACTCCCCCACCCGATCATTTTTGCCTGTATTAGGAGGCATTCTGTGCCGGACTCTGGCTTCCGCTATCGTCCTTTGTTGTCGCCCTCTTTCGCTTTTTAGATATCTCTTTGGCTTCAGTTGCTCCGAATTCCTTTAGGTTCTTGATAGGATTTCTTTTCCTTTGCCACGTAGTCGAGGTCCAGCCGTCCCTCTCTCTGTTTAGGCATTTCTATACCTTCAAGCATCACCCTTCGGTGAAGGACTGGTGGTATTTCTCCCCTCAGTTTGGCAAGAAGGGATTGCTGAAAGGTCCCCCTCTTCAATCCACAACTGGAAGAAAAAATACCTCTTCGTCCACTGCTCGACCTTGAGGCTAGGCCTGCCCCCTTGGGGCTCTCTGAGGGACTCTGTCCGCCGGGCTCCCAGCCTGGGGGAGGACGACCTCTAGGCCGCCCGGAAGCTTCTTGACTATTCCGCTCCTTCCCTTCCCAACCTTCTGAGGGAGTAATTTTTGTTCAACATCGGCTTGAGCCCCCAGGATCCTGCGAGTACTCCATCTTTTCTTTTCTCTTTTTATCTTCCGTCCTTCTTCTTTTTCTTTCTTTCTCTTCTCTCTTCTTTTCTTCTCTCTTTTTTTTTTTTTTGTGTGTCACTTCTTCCTTTTTCACCCCATTACTGATTTTTGATTTTTTTTTTTTTTAGGAATGGACGCCGAAGCAGCACGGATGCTCGCTAGGGGCCTTAAGGCCCACAAAAGAAAAGGTGCCACGGCCTCCGGATTAGCAAAGAGGGCCAGAGTAGAGGAGACGAGCTCGGCCGCGCCTGTCCAGGCAGCTCCCGCGATCGACGTTCCTTCGAACGCCGAACCAACGACCCCCCGGGCTTCTTCAAGGAGTCCGCTGACTGGGGCTCCCATTTCGGGGGTCCGTTTCACGGAGGTGCCCGGAGTCGAGAGGGGGATGAGGAGGAAGTCGGTGGCCCACAGGGGGAGTAGCCGCCGAGCCACCATTGAAGAGTCCCTTGGTTCCAAACAAGAGTCGAAGAATCTTTTTAATGACAGGAACTTGATCAAGCGGCTGATCGACGGCTGCATTCTGCCCGAAGTCATCGAGAGGATCGACCGCGCCGATCCTGAGCAGCAGGTTTGGGACTCCTTGGGGTCCTTTCTCGAGGTAAACAAATCTTCATTTAATTGGCTTTTCGACCCTTGTTCTGACCCCTTAGCCACCCTTGTAGATTGGGCACTAGCTCCTTGCCAACATCGAGGCGACGAACCGAGCGAGGAGGGACATCATCCAGGCGGAGGAGCGTCGCCGGACCGAAGTCGCTCGTCTCAAAGAAAAGGCCGCCGAAGTAGTTACCCTCCAAGAGGTCCTGGAGAAAGAAAAGCAGGCCCGGGAGGAAGAGAAGCAGACCTCAGAGGAGGCGGTGAGAAAGGCGGAGGCCGAGGTCGCCAATTTGGTGGAGCAGATTCCAGTCCTGGTCTCGGAGGCTAGGGTTCTCGCGGTAGAGAAGTTCAAGGCCTCCGCGGAGATGAGAGACCTGAACGTCCGATTTGGCCAGGAAGCATTCATCAAGGGGTTCGAGCTCTGCCAGGAGAAGGTGGTCAGGAAATTTTCCGAGCTCGACCTCAGCTTCTTGGGCGAGGAGTCTGAAGATGAGGCCGGTCCCTCTCCTGCCGCTACTGCTGCCGCAGCCCCCCTTCCAGGGACACCGAGCTCCCCAACTCCTACCGCAGAGGTCTGAGACCTCCGACCTTGTATTTATTTTTTTTTTTTTACTGTAATTTTTTCTTTTCTTTTTATCTTTAAGAAACATTCACTCAATAAAGTCGAATTTCTCATCGTGGATGGCTTCTCCTTTCTTCCTTCCCCCTTTTTTGTTTTTCTTTCTGCAATGAGATGCGCCTTGATGCTTTTGTCTCTCGATGGCAGTGTCCTGTCGAAGCACTTCCCCTGCCCCAGGGGATTCCGCTGAAGTCCACGATCTAGTAGCTGAAGAAGGAAGTTCTTTATTTGACAAAAAGGTTGAAGAAGATGGAAGGTGAGCTTCGCAGGTTGAGAGAGGGTTACTCTGAAGCTACCTCGGAGGCCACCCACTTTCGGAATCTTTATGTGAAGGGGATCATGGAGTACAGTCGGAGGAAGACAGACTTCGCGAAGGAGCTTGAGGAACACAAGAAGAGCGCCAGCGATCGAATTTGGGCTCAAGCTGCCAAGATCAGTTCTCTCAGGGTGGAACTGTCAGCTGCGCAGGAGAGGATTGGCCAGCTGGAGGGAAGTTCGTCCCAGCTCTTGGCTCGGGCCGACGGTGATCGGGAGTGGTCGAAGAAGGTCTCCGACCTTCAGCAGCAGCTTCAGGATGCCGAGGTGAGCTATGACGTGCATCGGGCCGGCTGGCGCAGGCAGGTGGATGAATATAAAGGGAGACTCAGGGTGGCGACTGACGAAGTCGCCCATCTTCAAGGGCAGCTGGCTGACAGGGCTCAGCTCGCTTCCTCTCGAGATTCCAATGAACTCCAGTCCCTAAGAAGAACTGTCGAAGGGCTTTCTGTTGCCCTTGGGGAGAGGACGGCTGAGCTGCAGCAATTGAAGATCCAGCTGGCATGCGAGCAGCAGGCCATCAAGGATGCGGAGGCGGAATCCGAGGTCCTAAGAAAGAGGCATCGAGAGGCAGAGAACAAAAGCCAGCGACTCTATCGGGCACTCCAGGATGCGCTGCTAAAAAAGAGAGAGCTAAAAGAAGAAGTTGAAAATCTGAGGCAGTCCTGGATAAGGGGTGAAGCAGATAATTCGAGGTCGGAAGGAGCAGAGCTTCCCTAGGGCTCTTTTTGGCCTTCCGTCTTTCCATGCATACATTTTCTCTTTTGTTGTTTTGTCTTGCTTTTGTCGTTTTGCTTTTCTTCCTTTGGCCTTCTGAGCTTCGTGGTGTATATTTCACAAATGGAATGAAAAGAAGATTTTGTGTTATCTCGTCCACGTATTGTATTAAATTGTCGCCCGCCGAACTTCTTTTGTCTTTTGACTTGTCCGATGCTGACGTCGTTTGGAGGTGCCTAGTCGTCGTCACGCTGATTTGCTTTTCTCGTCGTCCATGGTCGTAGGCTCGAGCTTGGTGGTCCGAACTCCGCATTACCTCGAAGGTGTCACTGTTTTCTTGACCTGTGTCGAGAGCCTTCTTAGAGGTCGGGGATGTTTGGTAGGAACTTTCCGTCTTTGTTGAGACGAGATTCCTTAGGTCTTTGGTGTGGTTTATTTTTTGTCTGTTGCCGGCGTAATTCGTCGCTTTCCTTTTTAATTTTTCTTCTCTTTTCGAGTGAGGGTTCCTCTCCCTTGCTTTTTGAGGGGTCGCGCAGAAGTGTAGAGGTGCCATTGAGGGGACTTTTTCCTTTATCCAATTTGGTTGGGCGGCCGAGTTTTTATCATCATCGGGATGAGGTTCTCCTTCTGTTCTTGACGTAGTCGATCTCGGCTCAGGTCAGGACGAGGTTCTCATTCTGTTCCCAACGGGGTTGTGGGGGCACATAAGGGTCGTCGTAAGGGCCTCTCCCTCCATCCGGTCTAAAAGAATCAGACCTTCAACTTTGCTCATGTTAGGGCAAGGTTCTCCTCCTGTCCCTATCAAGGCTGTGGGGGCACATGTGGGCGCTGTTTGGCCTCTCCCCCCATCCGGTCTAAGAGGAACCAGGCCTTCGACTTTGCTCACGTTAGGACGAGGTCCTCCTCCTGTCCCTGACGTGGCCGTGAGGGCGCATAAGGGCATTGTAGGGCCTCTCCCCCCATCCGGTCTAAAAGAACCGGGCCTTTGACTTTGCTCACGTTAGGGCGAGGTTCTCCTCCTGTCCCTAACATGGCTGTGGGGGTGCGTAAGGGCGTTGTAGGGCCTCTCCCTCCATCCAGTCTAAAAGAACCGGGCCTTTGACTTTGCTCATGTTAGGGCAAGGTTCTCCTTCTGTCCCTAACATGGCTTAGGGGGCATCCAAGGGCCGTTATATGGGCCTTTCACCTGATCCGATCTTAAAATAATCGGACTTTCATTTGGCTCATGTTAGGACGAGGTTCCCCTCCTGTTCCTAACATGACCTTATTTAAATTGTTTAAAGGGGTCATCCCAATCGTCACAAATCCATGCCAAAAGAGAAAAACATGCAAAGTCGAAAGGAATTTAGATTCAGGGCAAAGTCGTGAGCAGTACATTTACAGGTTTCTCGAGTTCTGTGGTCGTGGAAGGTCTGCTCCTCCTTGAGGCCCTCCGGTGATGGAGTCGATGGTCCTGATTGGAGGCCGATCTCCGGGTTGCTCCTCCCTCCTTGGTGGTTCAGGTTGCGGCAGGGCCCTTGGCCGATCTTCTCTACCCTCAGGCCGACGTCGAATGAACCTACCGAATCGACCTCACCGAATGAGCTCCTCGATCTCGTCTCGGAGCTGGATGCATTCCTTTGTGTTGTGGCCGTGGTCGCGATGGTAGAGACAGAACTTGTTGGGGTTGCGCTTTTCGGGGTGTGTGCGCATCCTCTCTGGCCTAGGGAGCTGCTCCCTGACCTCCATCAGCACTTGGGTTTTTGAGGCATTGAGGGGGGCATAGTTGCGGAATCTTCCCGATGGAGAACCCCATCGGACTCCACGGTCCGGATTTCTCTGCCTACGTACTCGGGGAGGAGTATGGACATGCTTGTGCCCGGGAGGAGTTCGAGAACGTGGCCGAGCTTCTCTCGACCCTTTTTCGATTGCGGGCTTACTCGAGTCTCCCGCCTGCCGTTCTCTCGCAGTCTCTTCATCCTTCATTTTGAAGGCTTCTTCCACTCGGGCGTACCCTTCGGCCTGAGCCAACAGATCAGCAAAATTCCTGGGGTACTTCTTCTCCAGGGAGAATAAAAGGTCATTCTTCTGAAGGCCGCCCTTCAGAGCAGCCATTGCTACCGACTGGTCCAAGTTCCGGACCTCCAGTGCGGCGATATTGAAACGGTTGATGTAGGCTCGAATGGACTCCCCCTCCCTCTGCTTGATATTGATGAGGGACTCCGAACCCTTCCGGGGGCGCCGGCTGCTGACAAAATGGGCCATAAATTGGTGGCTCATCTGATCGAAAAAAAAGATGGTACCCGAGTTCAGCGTCGAGTACCAGTTTCTCGTCGCTCCCTTCAAGGTGGATGAGAAGGCTCGGCATAGAATGACGTCGGGTGCACCATGAAGTAGCATCATCGTCCGGAAGGCCTCCAGATGATCAACCGGGTCCGAAGTCCCGTCGTAGCTTTCGAACTAGGGGAGTTTGAAGTTTGGTGGGATCGGTTCCTGCATGATCATTTGAGAAAAGGGAGGGTCAGTGCAAATATCCTCACCATAAGCGGGGGGAGCGTGGTGGAGTTCTTCGATCCATCGGTTCATCTCCTGGAGTCTCCGGTCTAGGAAATCCTCTCGACTTCGGGTCTCGAGGGTCCTCTGACAGAATGGGGGCAGGGATCTTCCAGGGGTGGAGTCGTGATCCGATTGAGGGCTCTCCACCCTCGGGTTTGTCTTCCCAGGAAAAATGGGGTGGCTGGCCCAAGTGGCCCGCCCCACCGCTAGATTCTGGTGTTCCAGTGACACCCTTTCCAGGCGTACCGATGCCTGCGGCTGCTGCTGCATGGTCTGCACAACTTCAATGAGGCCCTTGACTTGCTGTGCCAGTAGATCAAATTGCTCCGTGCCGACCGCCGTTGTCGGAGGAGGAGGAGGAGGAGGCTGGAAAACTGGAGGTGAGGTCGGAGCCTGGGATCTGGCCGCAGAGGCCGTGGATCGCCGTGTGGACATCTTGCGGGGAGGCATCGGGCAAAGACCAAGTGGAGGAGGGAGGAGAGGGCACCGAAAAAGATGCCCGGGGGCAATCCCGTTGAGCACTCCTTTAAGAACAAGGGTACTGCGAAGGTTCAGGCCCCTTCCTCTAGCGCCAATCCTATTGGTGCAAAAATTTGCTTGCGCCGGAGAAGCCGGAGTCGGGGGAGTCGCGGTCGCCGTCGGGACCTGCAAAAGAAGTCTAAACTAGAGGTGGGGTTGCTCCGGCAAGATCCTCCGACGCTCAAGTCAATTCTCTGTCTCAACAAGAATGGAGTGCTCGAATAAAAATTTTAGCAGAGATTCTAGGTAAAAATGAGAGCTCGAAAATAACGTATCTGGGACCCCCTTTTACAGGCGAAAGGGGGCAACAGACTGATAGCGATATCCGTAACCGTCTGGCAGTGGACTGTCCAGAGTCAGGCGGAGTTTGTTGCGAAGAGCAGTGGAGTGGGATCGTGGCCACCGTCGGGACATGCCACGTGGGGTCTATTGCGGGTAGTGGAACGACGTCCGTTATCGCGACTTGCCAGGAGGTGGGAGGAATCGCGCGGTATCCGTCGCAGGGAGTGGAGCAGCATCGTGGTCATTATGGCGATCCGCCAGGGAGTGATGGAGCCGTGCAGAATCCATCGCCGGGGGTGGAGCAGTGTGGTGGCCGTTACTGCGGCCTGCCAGGGAGTGATGGAGCCGCATGGAATCTGTTGCAGAAGGTGGAGCAGGGTCGTGGCTATTGCTGCGGCCCGCCAGGGGGCCCAGGCCTGTTGGCCGAAGTTTGGCTGGAGTGTCTGGCGGAGAGAGGTGGCTAGCCACCCGTCTAAGTAGGGCTTGGAGTCCGGCTCCCGTAGGAGTCCGGACGAAGTTCACCGGCAGTCAAAGTCGAGGACAAAGCCCGGCTCCAGTAGGGGTCCGGACGGAGTTTACCTACGATTAAAGTCAGGGGCGAAGTCCGGCTCCCTTAAGATTTCGGACGAAGTTTACCTGTAAGTGAAGTCCTGGGCGGAGCCCGGCTCCCGTAGGAGTCTGGGTGAAGCCTGCCCGTAGTCGAGGTCGAGGATGGAGCCCGGCTCCCATGGGAGTCCGAGCGAAGCCTCCCAACAGTTGAGGCTGGGGATGAAGTCTGGCTCCCGTAGGAGTCCGGACGAAGTCTGCCTGTAGCTGGAGTCGGAGACGAGATCTGGCTCCCGTAGGAGTTCGGTCGAAGTCCACCTGCAATTAAGGTCAGGGATGAAGTCCGACTCCAGTAGGAGTCCGGACGGAGTTTACCTGTAAGTGAAGTCGTGGGCGGAGCCCGGCTCCCATAGGAGTCCGGGCGAAGCCTTCCCGCAGTCGAGGTCGAGGATGGAGCCCGGCTCCCATGGGAGTCCGGGCGAAGCCTTCCAGCAGTTGAGGTTGGGGGTGAAGTCCGGCTCCCGTAGGAGTCCGGACGAAGTCTGCCTGTGGCTGGAATCAGAGATGAGATCTAGCTCCCGTAGGAGTTCAGTCGAAGTCCACCTGCAATCAAGGTCAGGGACGAAGTCCAGCTCCCATAGGAGTCCGGACGGAGTTTACCTGTAAGTGAAGTCGTGGGCGGAGCCCGGACTCCTATGTCCGGACGGAGTTTACCTGTAAGTGAAGTCGTGGGTGGAGCCCGGCTCCCATAGGAGTCCGGGCGAAGCCTTCCCGCAGTCGAGGTCGAGGACGGAGCCCGGCTCCCATGGGAGTCCGGGCGAAGCCTCCCAGTAGTTGAGGTTGGGGGCGAAGTCCGGCTCCCGTAGGAGTCCGGACGAGGTCTGCCTGTGGCTGGAGTCGGAGATGAGATCTGGCTCCCGTAGGAGTCCGATCGAAGTCCACCTGCAATCAAGGTCAGGGACGAAGTCCGACTCCCATAGGAGTCCGAACGGAGTTTACCTGTAAGTGAAGTTGTGGGCGGAGCCCGGCTCCCATAGGAGTCCGGGCGAAGCCTTCCCGCAGTCGAGGTCGAGGACGGAGCCCGACTCCCATGGGAGTCCGGGCGAAGCCTCCCAGCAGTTGAGGTTGGGGGCGAAGTCTGGCTCCCGTAGGAGTCCGGACGAAGTCTGCCTGCAGCTGGAGTCAGAGACGAGATCTGGCTCCCGTAGGAGTCCGGACGTCGTGAAGAATCTGGTCGGTGCTGTAGGAGTCCGGACGTCGCGAAGAATCCGGTCGGTGCTGGCGGGGTCCTGCTCGTCGGCAAAACTTGGGAGTGTGGCGGAGGCTCGGCCGTCTGGGAGGTTTGAAGAGACGTTGCCGGAGGTCGAAAGTCAGTTGGATCCCTGGAGGGTCACTCCCATCATGAACTTCGGCTGGGGGGTATTTTATACCCAACATAATAATTTGTATAGACTTTCGATATCCAATATCCAGATAGTAGTGTCATAGATAGAAAAATCATAAGGTGTTATCATATAAATATCTTATCCCACAATCATTTGCTAATTTCTCTTTCTTAGTCTATTCGGATCAAGGAATTCTGCCAGACTAGGTTAACCTTAGACTCTTTTATCAGTTTAGGCTCCTTAGCTCAAGCACGACTCTCTTGCACCTTTTTTTCTTTTTTTTTCTCAAAAGATTGTTGCCCCACTGAAGACACATCTTCAGAGATGAAAAAGAATTCCTTCAATATTTGAAAAATTTTCTCCTACTGAGCATCATCGAATTTATAACTAAATTCATATTCTTTACTGCTCTCAAAAAACACCATACAGTGATATAATCATTTGGCCACTTCTGATAAGTACCTTTGATCGTATCATGTGTGTTGGATGTGGAAACATCAGGTGTTGGATCCATAATCATATTTAGGATCCATTCGTGCTCTAGAACTATTTACAACTTCTGATACTATCTATCGAAGTTGGGTCCTATAAATAAGTCACTGTCAAACAGTGAATGGAGCAACAGATATCTAGCCATAACTGAAAGGAAAACACAAGACCTCAATGTTTTTGAATTGATTAAGTCTAAAGACTTGAACTTTAGTCTCAAGGTTCTCCCACTATTTTATATAAATTGATAGTCTCTATGTCTAATTCGAAGAATTACTTTAATCCCTTAGTGGGTACTAAAATCCACACAGACTGCATACAGGCCCGAGGATGGCTCGATCAACTCATATGCACCTATGGATAGGTTCTCAACCAATTATTTCTTCAAATAATTTTTAGTAGTTAATTTAACTCCAGATTTTATTTCAGTAGGCGATGGGCCTCCATTAAAAGTTTCAGTTAGGTCAAACCATTAACATGAACCTACTCAGTGATTCTAACTAATGAATGATCCAAAGATGACTCGATCAACCCAACCATCATCAGATAGTATAATAGAGTCATCATATGATGAATGATAATTTCATCATTCAGAGAGAACACCAAACGGATGGCACCTGTAACGTCAATCAGAAATAATGGATCCATAACCATTTATCTTAATGGGAGGCTATGATCCAATTATCCCCATAACTAGCTCATTTTATGGACCTAATAATTTAAAAAATTTAATTAATTTAAAAAAAAAAAGAAGAAGAGATCAATCAGTAGACCACAATCTTTTCACTGACTTCACCAAGTCACTTAATCGGATTAAGATCATGCTGATCGAACTGGCACCTAGATCACTCACACTGATCAACCTTAATGGCATGGGTCAACTTGAATCTAATCAAGATATAATCTATCAAATTGGTAGATAAGTGAGATCGATGAGAGGGTCTGCTAAGCTTGCCTTAGACACCATCAAAATGGTCAAGTAAGCTGCTCTCAATTAAAAATCATCGATCAAAATATCAAACTTACCTTAGACACTAATTGGTTAACTAGTTTCGATTTGACCAGCCTAATGATTTGGGTTCAACCACTGAGCCACAATCAAGGTCCATTTTATCTAATCAAAGATATAGACTTGACCATCTACAACTATTGTATTGGTTCTAGAGAAATCCTGATTTAATCTAATTCAATATTTGGTTAGATTTAATCAATTTCTCTATATAGTCCATTAACTCTTTGATTCTAACCTTAGGTCTAACCCAATTAAGAGGATGAGATTTCAGCTAACCCATGCCCTCATATTTTATGCGAATGACATTAAATTTTTCATTCACAATTCTAGATCTAATTGATTCTACACTTAATTCTAAATTAAGTTTCAACATCAATATGGGCTTAGGTTTAGGTTTGAAACAATTTCATCTTTTTATTTTGTAAATAATTTACAATAAATTTTATGCAAAGATTTTCTATTCTGAAACTGGATCGACTCAATCAATATTGAGCCGGCTACACAAGGGGATTGGGTCAACTCAATTCAAAACTGATTCCGCTCAGTAATTGTTCGAGCACGATTCAAAGAGTTTCAGATCTGAAAAATCTTATATAATTCTAAAATAAAATCAATCATAAATATCTTTTAAATCATATTTAAAATATTTTATGATTTGAGCTTTTTTTTATGATTAAAATAATTTTAATCATATAGATTAGATATTTTATTTTTTATACAACTTTATATCACATACAACAAACCTACAGTTTCAAGATCTAGAGTTTTGCAGAAAAATAAGTTCTTCCTTTCGTATTCTTCTTCATGGGATCTAATCACATAGCACCCCTACACACCATAAAAGCATCCCATCGAATGGGAAGAGAGAATCTTTAAATCTTTCTTGCTCCTATGATCGGATGGCCTGGTGATCAACTCAATCCAAGTACTTGTTAATCGGATCATCTAATCTAATCACAAATCACATATGTTTAAAATTAGATCTAATTTAAATTATATCAAATTTGATCATAATTTTAGATCATATCTAAATTAGATCATAAACATCATAAGCAACATAAAAAATTAGATTTTATCAAAGATCAGTACAAATTAGGATAACCTTTACACTGTAAGAGGTAAACCTTACAGTAGGACAACCTTATATCAGTTCATGTGATCAACCATTAATTAAATTCAAATCTAAGATATCACATATCAAAACTAAATAAAATTAAATTTTAAATTTAATATGCACATATAATATGTCATAACGAACCTAGTCTCTGATACCACTGTTGGTGAACTTAGGTGATTTTATGCATGTATTTTGAAATTTTTTTGAATAAATTACAGCACATGATAATTAGATTAATCAAAATAATCTAATATACATATGATCTAATCATCAAATTAACTTACTCTAGGATCTATGACATGATATGTTGTATATAAAATCTAAAAGACACTGAAGACAAAAGCTGCATACATGGATGTAAGTAGTAGATCACATCTACTTCTAATCTGAGTTCTAAACTCGATACCTGAACATGGGTCGATGATCGCCACTGCTAAAAGATATGGTAAGAATGATTTTTGTTGGTTGCTCATAGTTGCATACATGTCTGACCTCTATGGAAAGTTCACTCGAAGCTCCGATCTGATCGATCTTCTTGAAAGTGCTAGCTCGCACAAAGACCTTCTTCTTGACTGATCTAGATTCCTTCTTCAAATCTTTGAAACCTTTCTAGAGGTTGAAGATAAACTTTTAGATAAAAAGAAGAGGTGAAAAGAAATAGAAAAAAAATTATTTTCTCTCTTATTTTTCTCTCTTCCCAAACCCTGAGGTAAAAACCCTAGAAGACTAGATTTTGCGCACACCCCAAGAGAGAGGACTCTCCTCCTCTTTTTCATGCCAAGAACCACACCCTAAAGCCCTTCAATGTGGATAACTCCTTCTCTAGTCTCTTACATATACAAAAGTGAGAAATAGACCCCATTTTATTGACGTGTAATAGGGTGGGGTGAAGAGTCCTAAGGATCTTGGACTCTTCAAGATATGTCACACGTTCTCCCAATTCCATACCAAAACATACCTAAAAAAATATAGGATGCCCCCTCTCATATTTTTTTATGGTAAATCAATTCTCCAACTAATTTTTCATAAAATATTTTCTTAAACTATCACACACATAAGGAGAAAAAAATAAGTTGGCATGTGGAGCGATTTGGATAAGAACAAATTCTCTTGATAAGGAATATTTTGAAAACCAATTTCAAAAACTTTCTTTTATCAAAACCAAATTAGATTTGAATGTGAGAAAGGGAAGGAGAAGACCTCTTTGACATGAAGAAATCTCATGCAAAAACCTCTTGATCATGGAGAAAATTGGCATCAAAGTTGGAGGCTTATGGGGAGGAAGAGTCCAATCCTATATGGACTCTAGGTTTTCTTATTTGAATCCAAACCAAATCACATCTGATTTAGCTCAAATAAAATAGATAAAATTTAATTTAATTAATCTCATAAATTTTTAATCAAATTAAAAATTGATAGAACTAAAATTCTGATCAAATCAAGAATAATTCTTCCTTAGCGATTAGATCATTTTATAACCTAATCGGGTCAAACCTAATTGAATCTAATTCAATTAGATTTTATTTAATCTTCTTTGATAAATCAAATTGAGTTCATCAGTAATCTAATTATTAATTAATTTTTTATTAATTTACTAATACTTGATGAATAAATTTATTATAATTTTTTGCACAAGGTTAATCATCAATCGAATTGACGATTAAGCCCTTGAATGATTCTCAATCGTTGATCAGCCATACGATCAGTCAGCAACTTCTTTTGAGTGTGACCCCATAGGTTTGAACCTAAGCTGGTAGTATAAAATAAATTTTTGAATCAATCGATGACCCAACGTCCGGATAGATCGAATGATGGTGAAGCAACATTCAAGAACCTATTGGTGTATGGTTATCGTATAATTCATCCCTTTGATCCTAATGCTCGAGGATGACTTAGAATTTAATTGTCAATCTAAGATAAGTCATCCACATTATATTTCAATCTTTCAAATCCATCACATGAATTATTCGGATCTAGGTTTTGCTAAATTGAAATACATTGATACATTAACTCCTGCTAATTCGGAGGGGTCAATCACATCTTGACTCATGCACTGACTTGACAAGTATTTGACTGTACCCAAAAATCTTCTATTACTGAATTAGAAACTCAATTAGTCTGAGATCAAAGTACAGTGAGTTGCTTGCAAGTCACCGTGATGATTTTAAGTCGGAGGAATACTTATATGTATATCCTTCGCGAGCTATCCTTGATAGCAGAGTGCTCCACAGTTGGTCATGTTCAGTGATGATGTACTCCTACATCTCATCTACATGCCATATCAGTGTCTCCACACCATTTGGTTACGAGGACAACCAATACATATGGCACACAACGACCTACACTTGATATCGCTATCATCCTAGTAATAGTATATCGTTTGGTCATAAACTAGTTTAAGAACTACGCGATAAATCTTCCTTTATCGATCAAAGTAGTCCTAAGGACTTCACACAATATAGGAGTTCGTTAGAAGATGTAATCTTGTGATAAAAAAGATCAAATAACTTTTATTATTTATCAATTCATGTACATTTATAATTAGCACAATCGTCAAACGATTGACTTTATGACACATTTCGCAACATACATTACCAATGTGGCTTGACCCAAAAAACTCCCTTGACTAACCCAAGTTGAATGCACTCACCCAAGCTCATGTACACCCATGTCTTGCCATGCACTCATCCTCTTGGATCCAAACCTGATCCAAACCTGGGTTAGCCTTCTTGAGACCCAAATCCCTGGATCTCAAGATCCTAGAACCAAATCAGTCCTTACCTTATAACCCAAACCCATCCTAGAATCCTGGAGCGAAGCACATGGCTCCTCTCCTAGCCTCTCAAGGCTTGGGATCACCACACATACACCAACGATCTCCACCTTGGTGTCCCCAAGTCTTAGCAAACCTCTGCATGATCTGTCTGCCGCTGCACACCCTGATAGCTCCCTGTGCAAACCTCCATCATTGATGCCAAACCCTTCAGCACTGGAGCTCTCCTAGAGGCCTCTGAGATGACTGCCTCACCTGGGTTGAAGATCCTTGCTTGTATTCGGGTACCCTCCTCTATCCTGTTGGTATTTTTCTCTTCTGCACTGCACCAATTGTTGCTTCAGCTTCTTCTGGAGGGACTATAGCTCAAATCCTATCCAAGCTCAGACCCATCTATCTCACTTGAGGCTTGTCTTAGCCTCCTCATAGGTATCTGGATCTTCTTTTATTGCAAATAAACCATCTAACATGATCTCCCCAGAGCCATGGCTCTCCGATGCCCACACATCCTGCATAGAACCATGCTGTGCATCACCACCGCTGGTGCTGGTATCTGGCTCCATCCATGCACCCCTCAGCTCTAAACTTGTGCCAAACCATCCTTCACCAATGGAGGCACCTCTAGCTGGTGCTTTACCTGAATGATGACTTCTCCTGGTGCTCCTGTAGAAGATAAAATCAGATCCGACATCAATTGTCCAGCACTGCTTTGCTGGACCTCCTGCTGAACCTCCACCATCGCTGCTACCGTTTTGGACCTTCCACACTCTGTAGACTCCTACAAAACTACCAGAGGACCTCCTTCTATGAATCAGCTACAATACTATGTAGATCAGCCATCTTCATGAAGTGAATTTTTAGTGCAGGGGTAAAATGGTAATTTTAAAACTTTTTCAAAATTATTATTTTACAGTGGAAATTATTAATTAATCTAATTAATTAATATGTGTTTATTTTATATTAAGATCTAAATATGGTATATAGCATGCATGTATTTAAATTTGAAATTTAAATTTGAACAGTAAATAATTTACTGCTATGTGTTCAAAACACATTATCTTTATGCGGAAGTCGATCACCGTAATCTGATCACCATCGAGAGGATCAGATCATTACAATATAGCTACACAATATGTCTGACCTCTATGGATCATCCACACAAAGCTCTCGATCTGATCGGCTCCTCACGAGTGCTAGCTCATTGTAGAGCCCTTTCGACGGCCGATACTGATCGAACTCCTTCGATCGATGTCTGCCAATTCTTTGAATACTTTGAATCATTAGCAAACATGCTTGAAAGGTTGATGATGCTCTCCCTTGAATTTGGTGGGCTCACGACACTCGTAGCTCACTTGCTCACTTCCCGAACCCCAGGCTGAAACCCTAGGGTGCTCACAGAAGACCCTGTGCCCACTCTCTTTCTTTCTTTCCTCTCGGAATATTTTGAACTTTTTAAAAATATGAAGAAACCTTCCTCACACCCTCTTTTCTTTTTCAAATCAGATTGGGTGCATGTGCCACCTTTCTCCTCTTTTTAAAACAATGCAAGACTTGTCTTATCCGCGTGAGAGGATAAAGATAAGTGGTTGCACATTTGAATTCAAATCGAATTTGAATTCAAATGCAAACCAACTCATCCCTATCCACTAGGGCATGAAAAGAGAAGGGGCGTGGCTTCATTTGTGCATGGAGAGTTTACACAAGAAACACTTTCTCATGTATAATATGGGGCGCACAAAAGGATAAGAGGTGGCGCATGGAGTTGGTTGCTCATTCAAATTCAAACTTTCTTTTGAATTTGAATGGCCAACCAACCATCTTTATCCACCCATATGGTGCACAAATGTGGGGTGTGGGATGCCTTTTGCATGGGAGAAAATTCACAAGAAGTTGCTTCTCGTGAATTCAAATGGGTGCAGAAGAAGTGAGGAGGCGCAGGGAGTTTGGGTCAAGGTGGTTTCTCATTTTAAACCAACCTAATTGAACCAATTTAATTAAAATAAGTTAGGCCCAATTAGACTAATTTAAATCTAACTTAATTAGGTTTAATTAGGCTTAATAAAATCTTAATCAAATTAAGAATTGACTAAGCCCAACCCCTGATCAAATCAGGGACCAAACCATCTTGACGATTAGGTCAACTCTTAACCTAATCGGGTCAAACTCAACTGAATCCAATTCAATTAGATTTGATCCAAAAATAATTACTCAATCAAATTGAGTTAATCAGTGATCAAATCACTAATTAAACCTCTCATAAATATTGAGTCTAAATCCGATGGGTAATCGGGCATCAGAATTCATCGATATGAAACCTTGATCGAAGAGTCCCAAACCAGTGGGACTCTTGACCTCGGTACCCAAAATGTGTGGGACTCATGATCAGAGAATCTTGATTCTCGATCACAGAGTCTCAGACACATAAGACTCATAGTCCAGGAGCATTAAGACTCTTCATCAGCCATCAAATCAGATAGGAACCTCTAATGTGTGTGACCCCGCAGGTTTGAACCTAAGCCGGTAGCACAGGAATCAATTTTCATACTAATCGAAGTGACTATCTAGCAATGGTACCCGATATCCAGATAGGTCAAATAGTCATAATCGCAACACTCAGAACCTACGTGAATATGGTTACTGTATAATTCATCCCTTTTGACCCCTATGTTTAGGACGACTCAGGGTTAAACTGTCAATCCTGATTAGATCATCCGAATCGTGCTCAACTCAAACAGTCCTATGACTCCTCACTAGGACTATCCTGACCAAGGTTTTGCTAAATTGAAACACGACTATACACAGCTCCTGAACTGGAGTGGTCAATCCCATCTTGACACACACACCAACAAGTCAAGTACTTGACTACACCCAGCATCCTTCCGTCACTGAATTAGAAATTCAAATAGTCCAGTGCCTAAGTGCAGTGAGTTGCTTACAAGTCACCATGGCGGTCTCAGGTCAGAGGAACAGTTATACCCATATACCATCGGAGCAAATCTTGACAGCAGAAATAGCTCCGGAGTCGGTCACATTCAGTGCAAATGTACCCTTACATCTCACCTGTATGCCATACCAGTATCTCCACACTCCTTGGTTAAGAGGACAACCAACTTATATGGCACACAAGGACCTATGCTTGATAAACGTTGTTGTCCTTGGTAACAATGTATCATTTGGTCGCGAACAGGTTTAAGAACTAAACGACAAATCCTCCTTTGTCGAGTCTAAATAGTCCTAAGGACTTCACCACAACACAGAAGTTCATTAGAAGATGAAATAATTTGTGATGAAAATATCAAAATAATTTTTATTTATTTATAATTTATATACTAATACAAAAAGAGCACAACCGTCAACAGGCTGACGATTGGCTTTGGGATACTATTCCCAACAATCTCCCACTTGGCCTAAAGCCAATCGGTGCAGTATCTAATACCCATCTTCGACTTGAAGTCGTCGAACTCCTTCACCGCAATGACTTTAGTGAATGGGTCGGTCAGGTTCTCCTTCCCGTTGATCTTCTGAAGGTCGACATCACCTCGATCCATGATTTTTCGAATGAGATGGTAGCGGCACAGAATATGCTTCATCCGCTGGTGTGCCTTTGATTTTTTTACCTGAGCAATGGCTCCAGAGCTATCACAGTAGAGCAGAACTGGACCAATAAAGGGAGGGTGCCACTCTGAGCTCGGTGATGAATTTTTTCAGCCACACCGCTTCTTTGACAGCATCTGATGCAGCGACATACTCCGCCTCGCAAACTGAATCAGCCACAGTGTGCTGCTTGAAACTATTCCAGCAGACAGCCCCACCATTAAGGGTAAAAATAAATTCTGACACACTCTTGCTGTCATCGTGATCAAACTGGAAACTAGAGTCTGTAAACCCTATAAGTCTCAAGTTCGATTCACCATAAATAAGCCTCTGGTCCTTAGTATTTCTTAAATACTTCAGGATGGTTTTAACAATCTTCTAGTGATTCTCTCTTGGATCAGATTGGTATCTACTCACTACCCCTAGTGAGTATGCCACATCTGGTCGTGTATATGTCATGGCGTACATGATAGATCCCACTACCAAAGCATATAGAATTCTATCCATACGCTCTCTCTCTTGAGTGTTGTCGGATAATCTCTCTTCGAGAGAGAAATTCCATGGCCTATCGGTAGATAGCCTTTCTTGGAATTCTCCATGCTGAACCTTTTCAACATAGTATCAATGTACGTGGACTGGGATAAGCCAAGCAACCTTTTAGATCTATCCCTATAGATCCTCATCTCTAGGATATAGGAAGCTTCTCCCAGATCCTTCATTGAGAACTGTGATGACAGTCAAATCTTTATTCTCTGTAATGCAGGGACATCATTCCTGATTAAGAGAATGTCATCCACATACAATACAAGAAATATCACTACTGGACCATTAGCCCACTTATAAATACAGGGCACTTCTCTGTTCTTAACGAAACCATACGTCTTGATCATCCTATCAAAATGTATGTTCCAACTCCGGGATGCCTGCTTAAGTCCATAAATGGACCTCTGTAGCCTGCACACCTTAGACTCATCTGTGGATGTGAACCCTTCAGGTTGTATCATATACACCTCTTCATCCAGCTCTCCATTTAGGAAAGCTGTCTTCACATCCATCTGTCAGATTTCATAGTCCAGATGAGCAGCTATCGCAAGCATAATCCGAATGGATTTGAGCATTGCCACAGGAGAAAATATCTCGTCATAGTCTATACCATAACGTTGACGATATCTCTTGGCAACCAGATGGGCTTTATAGGTTTCCACCTTTCCATCTACGCCCCTCTTTCTCTTGAAGACCCACTTACACCCTATGGGTTTTACTCCTTCGGGTGGATCAACCAATGCCCACACATCGTTGACCTTTATGGACTCCATTTTGGATTTCATGGCCTCTAGCCATTTCTTAGAGTCAGGTCTCTACATTGCATCCATGTAGGTGATCGGATCCTCATCGTTTTCATCAAGTTCGACAGAATCGCCATCCCAGACCAAGAAACCATAGTATCTGTCCGGTTGGCGTGGTACTCTACCAGATCGCCTTAAGAGTGCAGGAACAATGGGCTCCGAATTTGATCTAACCAAATCTGGTTCAGGTTCAGCTTCTTGTGTCGGTTTTTCCACCTGTCGAACTTCCTCAAGTTTGACCTTAGAGGCAACAGTCCCTTCACCAAGGAACTTCATTTCCAAAAAGATTGCCTTAAGGCTGACAAACACCTTTTGCTCATCAGCTAGATAGAAATAATATCCTTTGGTCTGTTTTGGGTACCCTATGAAATAACACTTGTCAGACCTAGGTCCAAGCTTGTCCATAATTAAACATTTAACATAAGTCAGACACTCCCAAACCCTAAAGTGCGAGAGTACTGGCTTACGTCCTATCCATATCTCATATGGCATTTTGGTTACAAACTTACTCGGAACCCTATTTAGAAGGTAACAAGCCGATTCGAACGCATATCCCTAGAGGAAGATTGGCAGACCAACAAACCCCATCATAGATCGAACCATATCCAACAAGGTCCGATTCCTCTTTTCAGACACACCATTATGCTGTGGTGTTCCAGGAGGAGTCCACTGAGAGAGAATCACATTTTCTCCAAGATATGTCAGAAAATCATTGGAAAGGTATTCACCTCCTCGATCAGATCGAAGAGTTTTAATACACTTTTCAGTTTATTTTTCTACCTCATTTCGAAATAGTTTGAACATTTCAAATGACTCCGACTTATGCTTCATTAAGTAGACATACCCATACCTTGATAGGTCATCTGTGAAGGTTATGAAGTAGAAATATCCACCTCTTGCACTTGAGCTCATGGGTCCACATACATCAGAATGTACCAGACCCAAGAGTTCACTGGCTCTCTCACCTTTTCTAGTAAAAGGTGACTTGGTCATTTTTTCAAGAAGACAGGACTCACAGGTTGGAAGTGATTCACAATCACCAACTTCAAGAATTTTTTCTTGAGCCAACCTGTTTATCCTGTTCTTATTGATATGACCTAGCCTACAGTGCCAAAGGTAGACTTCTGACATATTATCTATTCTAGGGCATTTACCAAAGATTTGAACCACATTAACAGGCTGTGATAGTAAGTAAATTCTATTATTTAGTTGTCCAACAAACATTATAACACCATTCAAAATGATATTGCAAACATTTCTTTTTATTAAAAATTTATAACCGTACATGGCTAAAAGGCCTACAGAAATAATATTTAATAAAAAGTTTGGACAATAGTGACATTCACTCAGAATTACATTACGAGAATTGATTACAAGGTTCATGATTCCTAAAGCTAGAACTGAAACTTTGCTTCCATCTCCAACGTTCAGGAACCTCTCGCCTTCATCAAATCTCCTACTGACCTGCAGACCCTGCATCGAATTGCAAATATGATAAGGGCTTCCGGTATCCAATACCCAAGCAGTAGTATCACAAATGAAAGAGTTGCAAAGTGTTATCATATAATTACCTAGCTTCTTCTTCGACCTGTTCGGGTCCAGGGAGGCAATGTATAGAGGACAGTTTCTCTTCCAGTACCCCTGCTTCTTGCAAAAGAAGCACTCTGCCTGGCTCTTGTCGGGCTTGCGCTTCTTGGTCTGACCCTATGCTGACGTCCCAGCATGTGATTGTACCTTCTTATTCTTCTTCTTCTTGTTCTTCTTTCCTTTCTCAAAGGGTCGATGACCAGAGGAAGACCCTCCCACAACATTCACCAACTCCTTATGGAGCTGGTGGTCCTTCTCAAAGTTCTACAGCAACTCCAACAAGCCGTGGTAGTTCATTGCAGGCTTTGTCATTCAAAAATGAGTAAGGAAGGGGAGGAAGGACTTGGGCAAAGAATTAAGGATCGCATCCTTATCGAGCTGCTCGTGCAAGGGAAAGCCCAGTTTACCTAGGCGCTCAATCATTTCGATCATGTACAGTACATGATCGGTGACTGAGGCCCCATCCCTCATCCGAGCATGGAAAATGGCACAACTAGTTTTGTGCCTTTCAATGTCGTCAGACGTGCGAAAGGAATCATTCAACATTTGAAGCATCTCCTATGGCTAGGCATTCTCGAACCTACAGCTAAACTCATCATTCATTGCCGCCAGCATTATGCACCGAACGGTGGTGCGGTCGTTGAGCCACTTCTGATAAGTGTCTCGGACCGTCCCTCTAGCATTCGGGGCTGGCTCCTCAAGTGCCGGATCCGTTACTACATAAAGGATCCGCTCATGCTCAAGGATGATTTTTAATTTTCGATACCAGCTATCGAAATTAGGTCCCATGAGCTTGTCATTATCTAATAATGATCGAAGCGACAGGGTAATGGCCATAGCTGCATAAAGGAAAATCAGACCTCTATTAGTATATAAATTATTAATACTAAAGACTTAGACTTTAGTCTAAAGTTTCTCCCAATATTTTTACGAACTGGTAGCCTCAACCTCCAATTCGAAGAATTACTTTAATTCTTTAGTAGGTACTAGAATCCACACAGACTACACACAAGCCCAACTTTGGTTGGTCAACCCATGTGCATCTATGGGTAGGTTCATAATCAGTTGTTTCTCTAAACAACTTCTAGTAATTAATTTTGCCCCAGAACCTAATCAGTAGGCTTTGGCCTCCACTGAAAAGATCTGGTTAGGTCCAACCATTAACATGACTTGATTTGGTGAATCGGACCAATAAATGATCAGGCCCGACTTTGGCCGGCCAACCTGACCACCATCAGAAAGACTCAACCAAATTATCATATTATGAATGATAATTTCATTAGTCAATAAGCACCAGGCCTTTGGGCCTCCAGTGATTATTAAACTAATGGACTCATTATCACTCACTTAATGGGAGGCTATAACTTAGTTATCACTATAACTTAATCATTTTAGGGATCTAATAATTTTTGAGGATTTTATTAAAGGATAGAAGAGAAGAAATTAACCAGCCAATTTCAATCCTCCCACTGACTTCACCAAGTCAGATTAAAAAGGATTTAATTAAAGCCAGCATTAGGAGCACCTAAATCAGTCACACTGATTTACCTAATGACATGGGTGAGCCCTAATCACCAAGTGATCTAATCAAAACCTAACTCACCAGGTTGGCCAGGTAAGTGAGATCAATGGTGGGGATATGCCATTAACTCGTCAGAGATCGAATCAATGCGAGTAGCTCCCACTTAAGAACCACTGGTTAAACTGTCGAACTTACCTTAGACACCAACCGGTTCATTAGTTTTAATTTGATCAACTTAGTAAATAGGGTTCCACCGCGTAGCCATGAATTAAGTCCATCTTGGTCTAGTTAAAGACATGGACCCATTCAACTACAACTATTGAAGTTGAGTCTAGAGTGTCCTTGACCTAATCTAATTCAACTTTTGATTAGATTTGATCGATTACTCTAATTTAGTCTATTTCTTTAAGCTAACCTTAGGTCTAACCCAATTATAGACCTAATCCATCTAACCTATTGACCCACAAGTTTATGCAATTGTCTTAGGTCTTAATTCACAATTCTAAACCAACTTGACAACACTTAATTCCTTTAATTAAGTATTTGGGCTGATGGGTCAGGGTTTGGCATTTCGAAAATAATTTTCAAATTTGAAAGATTTTATTTTCTGTTCATCAAATATGTTGACTCATTTCACAAATAGATCAGCACATTTCATAAATAGCAATCTTATTGCTAATTACATAACAGAAAATAACTCAATCAAAATAAATCATGAATATTTCTTTAGATCTAATCTAACACATTCATGATAAATTTTATAATTAAACCTTTACAATTAAGTTCTTTCGCTACTTCATATGTATGGGATATAATTACGGCGGTACCCCTACCGCCATAGGAGAACCCCATCGAATGGGAAGAGAGGGCCTTTAAACCCTACTTTTCTCTTATGACCGGATGACCATGGCAACCAACCCAATTAGATTACTTGCTACTTGGATCAAGTATATCTAAATATACCAATTTCAAAATTTAAATTTCAAATTTTAAATTTTAAATTTTTAAATTTTGAATTTCAAATTTCAAACAAATTTCAAATTTTAAATTTTTGAATTTTAAATTTTAAATTTTAAATTTTGAATTTTAAATTTGAAATTTCAATCAAATTTTAAATTTCAAATTTCAAATTTTAAATTTTAAATTTTTGAATTTTAAATTTTAAATTTAAATTTTAAATTTTGAATTTCAAATTTTTGAATTTTGAATTTCGAACAACTTTCAAAATTCAAATTTTAAATTTTGAATTTCAAATTTTAAATTTAAAATTTTAGATTATAACTTAATCTACACATACAAATATATATATCATATCTTAGAACCCGCTCTGATACCATTTGAAGTAAATTTTAGTGCAGGGGTAAAATGGTAATTTTAAAAATTTTTTAAAATCACTATTTTACAGTAAAAATTATTAATTAATCTAATTAATTAATATATATTTATCCTATACTAGGATCTAAATATGATATATAGCATGCATGCATTTAAATTTGAAATTCAAATTTGAACAGTAAATAATTTACTGCTATGTGTTTCAGAACACATTACCTTTGTGCGGATAATCGATCGTCGCAATCTGATCACCGTCAGGAGGATCTGATCATCACAATGTAGTCACACAATATGTTTGGCCTCTGCGGATCATCCACACAAAGCTTTCGATCTGATCGGCTCCTTACGAGTGCCAGCTCGTTGTAGAGCCCTTTCGACGGTCGATGCTGATCGAACTCCTTCGATCGATGTCTGTCAATTTTTTGAATACTCTGAATCATTAGCAAATATGCTTGAGAGGCTGATGATATTCTTCCTTAAATTTGGTGGGTTCACGATACTCGTAGCTCACTTTCTCACTTCCCGAACCCCAGGCTGAAACCCTAGGGTGCTCACAGAAGACCCTGCGCCCACTCTCTTTCTTTCTTTCCTCTCGAAATGTTTTGAACTTTTCAAAAATATGCAGAAACCTTTCTCATGCCCTCTTTTCTTTTTTAGATCAGATTATGTGCATGCCCCACCTTTCTCCTCTTTTTAAAACAACGCAAGACGTGTCTTATCCGCGTGAGAGGATAAAGATAAGTGGTTGCACATTTGAATTCAAATCGAATTTGAATTCAAATGCAAACCAACTCATCCCTATCCACTTGGACGTGAAAAGAGAAGGGGTGTGGCTTCATTTATGTGTGGAGAGTTTACATGAGAAACATTTTCTCATGTATAATATGGGGCGCACAAAAGGATAAGAGGTGGCGCATGGAGTTGGTTGCTCATTCAAATTCAAACTTTCTTTTGAATTTGAATGGCCAACCAACCATCTTTATCCACCCATATGGCACACAAATGTGGGGCGTGGGATGCCTTCTATGTGGAGGAAAATTCATGAGAAGTTGCTTCTCGTGAATTCAAATGGGCACAGAAGAAGTGAGGTGGCGCAGGGAGTTTGGGTCAAGGTGGTTTTCATTTTAAACCAACCTAATTGAACCAATTTAATTAAAATAAGTTAGGCCCAATTAGACTAATTTAAACTCAACTTAATTAGGCTTAATTAGGCTCAATAAAATTCTAATCAAATCAGAAATTGACTAAGCCCAACCCCTGATCAAATCAGAGACCAAACCATCTTGACGATTAGGTCAACTCTTAACCTAATCGGGTCAAACTCAACTGAATCCAATTCAATTGGATTTGATCCAAAAAAATTACTCAATCAAATTGAGTTAATCAGTGATCAAATCACTAATTAAATCTCTCATAAATACTGAGTCTAAATTCGATGGACAATCGGGCATCAGAATTCATCGATATGAAACCTTGATCGAAGAGTCCCAAACCAGTGGGACTCTTGACCCCGGTATCCAAAATGTGTGAGACTCGTGATCAGAGAATCCTGATTCTCGATCACAGAGTCTCAGATATGTAGGATTCATAGTCCACGAGCATTAAATTTTCATCAGCCATCAGATCAGATAGGAACCTCTAATGTGTGTGACCCCACAGGTTCAACCTAAACCGGTAGCATAGGAACCAATTCCTGTACTAATCGAAGTGACCATTTAGCAATGGTACCCGACATCCAGATAGGTTGAATAGTCACAATCGTAATACTCAGAACCTACGTGAATATGGTTACTGTATAATTCATCCCTTTTGACCCCTGTGTTTAGGATGACTCAGGATTAAACTGTCAATCCTGATTAGATCATTCGAATCGTGCTCAACTCAAACAGTCCTGTGACTCCTCACTAGGACTATCCTGGCCAAGATTTTGCTAAATTGAAACATGACTGTACACAGCTCCTGAACTGGAGTGGTCAATCCCATCTTGACACACACACCAACAAGTCAAGTACTTGACTACACCCAGCATCCTTCCATCACTGAATTAGAAATTCAGGTAGTCCAGTGCCTAAGTGCAGTGAGTTGCTTGCAAGTCATCGTGACGGTCTCAGGTCGGAGGGACAGTTATACCCATATCCCATCGGAGTAAATCTTGACAGTAGAAATAGCTCCAGAGTCGGTCATGTTCAGTGCAGATGTACCCTTACATCTTATCTGTATGCCATACCAGTATCTCCACACTCCTTGGTTAAGAGGACAACCAATTTATGTGGCGCACAATGACCTATGCTTGATAAACATTGTTGTCCTTGGTAACAATGTATCATTTGGTCGCGAACAGATTTAAGGACTAAACGATAAATCCTCCTTTGTCGAGTCTAAATAGTCCCAAGGATTTTACCACAACACAGGAGTTCATTAGAAGATGAAATAATTTATGATAAAAATATCAAAATAATTTTTATTTATTTATAATTTATATACTAATACAAAAAGAGCACAATCGTCAACAGGCTGATGATTGGCTTTGGGATACTATTTCGAACACTTCATCATCCTAAAGCTCTGCAAATCCATGCTCTGATCGAACCACTAAATGCACCCCGACTACTTCCCCACCTTCCTACATCCGAAGGCTATATAGTTGCTTCTTCAACTCCATCTCGATCATTATCCTTTGAAAATCTCTCATAACAGCCAAACACTAATGTTTCATACATGCCAAACACTACTCATCCATCAAACAGCCCCTAACACATAAGCATGCCCTCGTAATCAATGAACTCCATCGCCTATCATCATACACCCCGGCCTTTCCTCTAAGACACATCCAACCAAAGTTAGACCAGCAAAACATGCACCCAAATCTTTTACCCAGGGAAGCTTCCCTTCCTATCAAGTCAATCTTCACCTTCAACTCACTATTCTTGTTTAGCCGAACCACACAAAAATATAGGTAGATCTGAGGCATACCTTGGAACAGGTGTGCAGATTTCAGCTTTTCATTCATATGATGTCTCCTTCACTTCCATGCTTAACCTGACTCTAATACCAATTGTTAGTGTTGCTCCTTGAATTGATTTTGATGATTACAAAGCATTTAAGGGGGTTACTAATGATTTTTGCTTGAAAAAAACTTATTGCATTTCAGGGACAAAATCATAATTTTATCAAATTCTGATTTGAAAGCATCAAGAGCAAGAACAGAAGATTTGTGATCCATTGAAGAAAATTTTATAATTTTTGGATGTGTATTTTGAAAGATATTCATGTTTGTAAAATTGAGTCGACCCCATGAGTCGACTCATGGCACAAAGGGCTGAATGGCACGCAGAATTTTTTGGCTGGCACAGTCTGTGAGTCGACCCCATGGGTCGACTCCCAGGCATGAGTCGATCCCATGAGTCGACCTCTACTGTATTTAGACCAAAATTACAGAACTATTATTTTCTGCTATTTTCCACAGAGGTCGACCCCATGAGTCGACCCATGAGCATGAGTCGACCCCATGAGTCGACCCCTGTGACGAGAAAGTTCCACAACGGCTAATTTTTAATCCATTTTAAGTGTATTTAATGCTCATTTAATGTGGTCTAACGGCTCTATTTCAGTCCAGATTACTCTCCACCATTATTTGAAGATATATAAAGGGACTTAAAGGTGGGAATCAATAAGAAAAAAAGAGAGATAGAGAAAAAGGAGAAAGATTTTTGAAAAGAGGATTTTCAAGCATACTTTTCAGTCCTAAGCAAGAGCCCACTCAAAGCATTCAAAAAGCTTTTAATTCAAGTTCACCAACTCCTCAAGTGCTCATTCAAGTCTCCAACCACCTTGAGAAAATTAGAAAGAGCTTTCTTCTATTTGAGTAAAGTGTATTTAAAGCTTCATTCGCTCATTAAAGGAGCTTCCTTTGTATTTTCTGTGCTATTAATTGTAATACTCCTTTTGAGTTATTGCTTTTGTTTTGGAAAGATTCCAAAATGTGGGAAGGTTGATCCGAACCTTAAATCGAATTGTATTGGGTTGGCTTATACCCAAAAAATAAGTGGACTAGCTTGGGATAGCTAGAGTCGGAGTTTCCGACGAGTGTATTCAGATTGAATACAAGTTAGTGGATTGAAATTCTCAAATAGGAGCTTGAGGAGTGGATGTAGGTGCAAGGTTGGCACCGAACCACTATAAATTTTCTTATTTGTGTCGTACTTAATTGCTCTCCTTTTAGAACCACTTTATTCTCTTGCATTCTTGCATTTAACCATTAGCCTTGAATCAACTATACTCTCCTTATTTTTCTTGCTATTGTTAAACAATCTTCATAAGGTATAAGTTAAGCTTAAAATTTTTAGAAACCCAATTCACCCCCCCTCTTGGGTTGCATAGCTGAGCAACAAGTGGTATCAGAGCCCGGTGCTCAGCCCTACTTTAATCTAACCAATCAAAGAGCTAAAGATCTATGACAACTCAAGTTGGCACTTCTCTAGCCGAGGGGCAGTCCACTAACCGACCTTCACTTTTCAATGGGTCCAACTATACCTATTGGAAAGCTCAGATGAAAATCTTCATTCAAGCACTTGACTATGATATATGGAGTATCATAGTAAACGGTCCTCACACACCCACTAAAATTATTGATGGTGTGGAATCAGCCAAACCCGAAAAAGATTGGGATGAGGTTGATAAGAAAATGGCCCAACTAAATGCTAAAGCTATGAATATTTTGTATTATGCTCTTGATGCTAATGAATTCAATCACATTTCAACTTGTATGTCTGCTAAGAAAATATGGGATAGATTAGAAGTAACCCATGAAGGAACTAATCAAGTAAAGGAGTCTAAAATTAACATGCTCGTGCATAAATATGAACTTTTTAAAATGGAGTATGATGAATCTATAACTGAAATATTTACTCATTTTACTGATATTATAAATGGTTTAAAGAGTCTTGGTAAGTCCTATTCTAACAGTGAGCTCGTAAGAAAGATTCTCAGGTCCTTACCAAGAACTTGGAAAGCCAAAGTGACCGCTATCCAAGAAGCCAAAGATCTGAACATCCTACCTTTGGAAGAGCTTCTTGGATCACTGATGACACATGAGCTGAGCATAAAACAACATCAAGAGGAAGAAGTCAAACAGAAGAGAACAATCGCCCTCAAATCCATAGCTCAACTTGATGAAGAAACTGATGACACCGAAAATGAAGAGCAGGATGAAGAGATGGCTCTCATTACCAGAAGGTTCAAGAAATTTTTGAGGAAAAGAAAATAAGGAATGAGGAAGAAGCCACTCACAAAAGGGGAACATAGCAAAGAAAAGGATAAAGACCAACCCCTTATCTGCTATGAATGCAAAAAATTAGGACACTTCAAGTCTGAATGCCCACAACTGAAGAAGGATCCTAAGAAGTACAAGAAGAAGGCCATGATGGCCACTTGGAGTGGAAGTGATGACTCAAGCTCTGAAGAGGAAGACTCAACTAAACAAGCCAACTTGTGCCTTATGGCACATGAAAATGAGGTAAATTTTGAAACTCCTAGTGACTTTACCTTTGAAAACTTCATGAAGCTTTTTATGATTTAATTGATGAACTAAAGAAACTAGGGATAAAGAACAAAGATCTAAAATCAAAAAATCAATCTTTACTGAAACAAAATGAGAGCATTTCAATTGAAAAATCTACCCTATTTCAAGAAAATTAAAATTTAAAGAATGAAATTATCAAGCTAAAATCAATAGTTGAAAAATTCACCTTGAGTTCTAATAAACTTAATATGATTCTTGAAAATCAAAAGGCCGTGTATGATAAGGCTGGACTTGGCTATAACCCCTTGAAGAAACAAAAGTATCTGAAAAATATCTATGTAAACTCTTCAAGTAACAAGTTTTCTAATATTACTTGCTTCAAATATTGTAGAGTAGGACACAAGTCATACACTTGTTTCTCTAACAAATCTGTAAACTCAAATATAAAGAAAATATGGGTTCCAAAAGGAACCATT